>NC_080417.1:124750360-124782860 GCF_029873635.1 Malania oleifera
TTGTAAACGACCTCTGCTGCACCTGTTTAAGTGAGCAGAGATAGTGGAATCCTTGGGGGGTATGCACAAGGCGGGAACGTAGACTGATTTGGCCGAACCTGATAACAAATCATGTGTGTGTGTGTGTGTGTGTGTGTCTCTCTCTCTCTCTCTCTCTCTCTCTCTCTCTCTCTCTCTCTCTCTCTCTCTCTCTCACATTTAATTTCCGTACTTTAAATTTAGTTTGTGTATGTTTGTTCATTTATTGTTATAACTATCTTGCATGCACACATTTAATTTAATTAAGATATCATTTAATTTCCGCACTTTAAATTTAGTTTGTGTATGTTTGTTCATTTATTGTTATAACTATCTTGCATGCACACATTTAATTTAATTGAGATATGCAACATACATGTATGTCAGCACATATTGCTTATTTATTTCATATACATGCTTTAAATCTTAATGGGATATGATGTGTTTGTTGTATGCAAACATTTAATTTATAGAGTGTCATATATGTCACGACCTGCTCATTTTTCCACATTTTTTTTTATAATAATATCATCATAAAATCAATACCACACATCACACATTCCAGCTCAGCAGGTCACAATCCACCTAGACCCGTGGGTACCAGGGATACTTCAGAACACACAGCAGAAGCCCTAGCAGCAGAAAGCATATAATCATATACATCTCATCATAACATGCATTACAACATACCAGAGTTACTACAATCACTATCTCTCAGTAAGTACATCCCAAAAATGAAATCTAGGGACAATCCCCACAAAACCTAATTGTCCTTACCAAAAACTTACCCTTCCAAAGAGGCAAACAACTGCTCTAGATCAGCGGGGCTTTTCCCACTCTCCTATCTGGGGCTCCTGAAGAATTTATAAGATTTAGGGGTGAGACACCTCTCAGTAAGGAAAATAAACTAATACTAGTGTGTGGAAACATGAGTATTTTGTATTCAACATATATCATACATAACATGTTCAGTACTGTTCATCAAATCTGGGAAAACTTATATATAAATCAAAACATGACAAAACATACTGCATTTTCATAACATATCTCATCTCATAATAATAATAACATAAAACAATCCTGGTAGGTTAGCTGGCTGTTGTCATGTATTACCCCCACATGACTAGGTTGTATGGCCCGAAAGCGGGACCTGACAATGGTTGGCCGACCATTGCCAAGTCAAACAGTAGTCTGTAGGTCCGATGGGTCTACCCAAACTGGTCCGCACACCAGGGGCGATAACAGCACACTTCTTGAATATAACCACATCGACCATCCAATCTCACACCACTCCATACAGCAGCGTTAACACAAATATCATTATCACAAAAACCATGGACACATAGCAACGGTACCGTGCAAGTGCTAGCCTAAACCAAGCCAACCAGGTTATGATATCATATACATATACTAAAATCATGATACATGGATATCTTATATCATTCATTTTCACATTAACCATATCATTTTGCACATATACATATATTATGAAAATCATCGGCTCGTACGCCAGTATTACATATTTTATCATAGCACGGCCCGTACGCCGGCAAATCATAACACAACCCATACGCTGGCAAATCACGTCTACATAACACGGCCTGTACACCATGAACGCCAGCAAATCATATAAAAATCTCGTCCCGTAGGCTGGTTTTCCATCATAAAAATTCATATCATTCACATTCCAGAAACAGTATCTTATACATTTTATACTCATGCCACACAAACGGATTTTCACATATTCAATCATACGATCAATTTCACAATATTTTGCAAATATAAAGCATATATATATACATTGCTAAATATATACACATACATTTTCTCAAAACAAAACTAGCTTAGTTTATCCCCTTACCTGATTCCTGAAATGCCCCTAAGAAAATTTCCCCTGCACCTGCAGGGTTCTCAACTCAACACCCTGAAAATGAAAATTCGCAGAATTAAAGTTCAGTATTTTCGTACGTACAACATTTTCTAAGTCAAAATCAGATTAAAAAGTCTTACCTCAACTTAGGGATGATTCTCAACGTTTCCAATCAACACCCCTGGAAACGAAAACTCTCAATATTAAACTTTAATATTTCAACGCGTATAACACTTTTCTCAACTGTCACAACTTCAAATTTGATTTAAAAAGTCTTACCTCAACTTAGGGATGATTTCCAAATTGCTTTCTCCAACGATCCGCTCCGGCAGATTTGCAGAGAACTTCACCAAGAGCATCGTAAGGAGCATCGTGGTGGCTTCGATTTGTCGATCCGGCGTAAAACTGGCCCGGAATCAAAGAGAGAAAGAGAGAGAGAGAGTTGTAGGACAGAGAGAGGAGAGACAGAGAATACACCAAAATCAAAGCAAGCTTCCTGGAGAAGCTTGCACAATTATATATATATATATATATATATATATATATATATATTATTATCATATTAACAGAATAATTAAAACAAAGCTTCTTTAAGAAGCTTGTACACTTTATATATATATATATTCTTATCATACTATTCATTTTACTTGTTAATTTAATTAATTTATTTTATTTTATTATTTTTATTATTATTTTTTAAAAAATTTTATTTTTCTCGGTTACTACAATATATGTTTTAAATATTTGCATACTTGATTTATTGGGGGAATTGAGACTGCTTAGAAAGACCCTAAGTTGAGATACACTGTTCATGATTTGAATTGAATCTAAGAATATTTTTTAATACCCAATTCACCCCCCTCCTGGGATCACACCAATTACATCAATTGGTATCAGAGCCCAGTTGCAATAAGTTTAACCGCTATTTGCATAAAGATTGCAAATGTAACGACTCGACGAATGATGATATTTAAATAATAAAGAGGGAGGAAAATGGAAACAGTAACAGAAGGAGGCATCAGACTTTGTCGACAAACGTGAATTTTCTCATGGCCTCGTCGACAAACACAAGGGATTTGTCGATGAGGGTACAAGAGGGTTTCGTCGACGAGGGCATGTTTCGTTAACGAGAAGATACCGAGAGGATGTTTTGGATTCTAAATTTCGTCGACGAATGGGAGAGCTCATCGACAAATTGCTTCTTAGACTCGTCGATGAGATGACGTGACTCGTTGATGAAGGTCGCAGTATAAATAAGGTAAACCTCGGATTTTTACGCAGGGTTTTCAACAGAAACTTTCTCTCTCTCTCTCTCTCTCTCTCTCTCTCTCTATACTATGGTCTCTCCTCCATCTCTCTTCGATTTCGGACCCATCGTTCACTGGATCGACGATCTGAGGCCACCACAGCGCTCCTAGCGGAGTTCTCTTCAAGTCTACTAAGGTGGATCGTTGGTGGGATCGAGTCGAATTTCTCCCCAGAATCAGGGTAAAGCCTTTTATTCAAAATTAGGCTTTTCAGCAGTTGAAGGAAATGAAGTAGACAGAGAAATAATGATGTTTTTTTCTGGTGAATGTTGTTTTCAAGGAGTTGAGTGGGAAACCCTGTGGGTGTAGGACAGATATTCAGTAGGGGCTTTCCAATAGTCAGGTAAGAGAAATATGTTATGTTAGGCAATTCTAGAATGTTTTCAGTATAAATTATATGTTTTTACCATATTATTATTCACAACAGAACTTTATACAGTTTATCAATTATGAATAATATGTTTTAAATTACTGTGTGACTTAAGAATATAGATATAGTACAGAAACATGCTTTACAATATTTTTCAGAGTTATGTTTTATAGAATATATAGATAGTGGATATGTTTTATAGCAATTACAGAATACCATGATTATACAGTTTTCAGTACCATGACATACAGTTTTACAGTTCATTTCAGAAATATAGTTGATACAGATATAGTTCATTACAGTGTTATGATTAATACAGATATTGGTAAAACAGATAGATTGTATATAGTAATGTATTATTTAGTATCAGACCCTGATGGACCATTACAAATTACAGAGCATGGTACCATTGCTACATACAGTATAGAGTGCAACCACCTATTTAGATAATACATCGTAGTAGGTCGATCAAATGCCCACGAGTGGACAGGCTCCCCATCAGATATGGGTTGAGGATGGCTGATCAGACTGATGGAGTATAATGGTTTATCTTGGTCGGCCAACCAGGGTAGATCTCGCCTACGGGCCACACAATCCTGTCATGAGGGGTTAAATCATGACATACAATTATCCATCTAGGGAAGTTTTCAGCTATCATTATGTATGTACAATTTCACAGAAATAGGGAATATTTATATATTAATATTAAAAGTATTTTTTATAGAAACCTAAAATACAGATATGTTAAGCAACATGTGAAAGGTGGTGGTTATATTATTTGTACTATATTTACATATTCAGTTATACCTGATTATATAGAAATAGATTTTCATAGTACTGTAACTCATTTGCCACACACTAGCAATAGCATATTTTGTCTTACTGAGCGTTGGCTCATCCCATTACTTTTACATTTTTCAAGTGATTCAGGTAGGCGAGCAGATCAGGCTCGCAGATAGAGGGGCTTCAGTACTGCCCTGTTAGTAGAATGAGTATTTTTGGGAGTATTTATGTATAGCCCTAGCCCAATTGAGGGTATTTTGGGAAACAATCATATATGTATATTTTGGGAAACATTTTAGCACTCTGGTATTGTATATTTTCTTGATTGTGTTTATATGAATTCCACTTCTCGCTGCTTAGGTTGATGGTTTGGTTTAAGCTAGTAGGTATCAGAGTATTATAAATCTTATAGTATAAAAAAAAAAAATCAGAACTAGAAAATAAATAGTAGGTCGTTACAGCAACGACTCATTTTTTTTGTATCCTTGTTTTGAGGGTCAATTCTTTGCAAATCCTCCACTACTTTTCTTGTATAGATTTTACCTTGTGGGTATTGAAAATTAGCATTTTTGTAAAATCATATGATTGGAGGATTTGGAAAGTGATTGTTAAAGAAAGTTTTATCCCAATGAAAATGTTTTCAAAATGTATAGTTTCCCAAACTTGAAAATGTCTTGAATAAGCATGATATGGTTTTAAACGTATATCATTTGTGTGTCATGCATATTTTTACATTGTGCCTTTGCTACTAACGTGTTTGCAAAGTTTATGTCTTATGTTAGTACTAAGGAAATTTGGGAACCATAAGTAGTATGGAAAGACCGAGAGAGAAGAGAACATCACTCCAAGCTTAAACGTTTAAGGAGTAAAATATAAAGGTATATCTATCCTCCTTCTAACTTATTGAATAATTCATATTATGATTCACATGATATATTTTGTGTTATTTCTGTTGTGAATCATATGATATTACTAGTTATAATCACATGACATCTTATGAGGTTCATCTCAAAGGAATTTTTATATACTCATAAGATTTTTGGGTAAAATATATAAGGGATTATAATGCTTTAAATGCTTGAATAATGTCTTGTACTTAAAATTTCAAACCTTAGTGTACACTATTATTATACTAAGAACTTTAGGAAAAACAAGTCAATATGAAAATTAATGTACTATGTCCAATCTATGCTTAATATATATATATATATATATATATATATATATATATATATATATATATATATATATATCATTATGTTTGGCTATTATATAATTAATAATATTGTCTATAACATGATTAAGTTTGAAAATCCCCTTCAAATGGACAATTTTTGAAATAATGTTATATGTTGACCTTATATGTCATATCCCATTTTGATTATGACAAATATCTTGGTATTTAATGTTTGCTGAGTTTGTGTGCAAGACCAGTCTTGCATGTATTGGCAAAATCATATGACGTTGTATGGAGACTTGAAGGGAAATGAAGACCCAAAATGTTTAACACTTGTATTTTATATTCATTTTTATTCAGGTCTATAATATTTATTAAGCCAAAGTCTGTAATAACTAATGCATATTATGCATGTAGGAACTAGAGCTCAAAAGGACCTTTGAAAGACCCTAGGTCCTTGCACTAGCACTTAGGAAAATCCCCACTGTCAACTATGCAATCAGGGGTAACTCATGATTTAAAATATGACTTAGGTCTTAAATGTGTAACGGGTTCAAGCAACCGAACCTTGGCATTGAGAATGCCTAGGTTGACCAAAAGTGTGAATAGTCAAAATGTTGACTAAAGGTTGGGCAACCAATATCACAGTATAAATCACACATATACTCGGTTTTCAACAAAACTCGGGATTCAGCCCGTTACCCCCTTTCTCCCAAAATTGCAATAATGAAAAATCCATAGTTTTTCCCATTAAATCCCCCCAAATGAGTAGCCAAAACACACACAAGATTGTGGACCACAGTTCCATCAAGTCCGATTTCGAAAAGAACCAATATAAACATAGTTTCCCTTACCTTAACCCCATATAACAAATCCCGAAGTCCAAGGCTCCTAAACAGTGAACCGGGTTCCAAAACCTATAAATCACAATACAGAATATGTTACCAAGACAATTACCTACAAGACTACCGAATCAGAATTGAAAACCGAGCCTTACCTCGATTTTTTGTCAAAACCCGAAAACCTCCGAAATGAGATTCCAATCTGTAGAAGCTGTAGAGAATCCTTCCACGATCCTCATGGTAACTTCTGTTTTCCAATTCCGTCAACGATCGATGAAGAAATCTAGAGATAAGGAGAGTAGGGAGAGTTTAGAAAAAGAGAAAGACACAGAGAGAGAGAGAGAGAGAGAGAGAGAGAGAGAGGAGAGTGAGAGAGAGATATTTTTCTAAGTTACTTAGTGAAGAAGTAATAGAAATTTCCTTTTATAGCCCTTTGACTTGGCCCACTTTCGTTGATGAAATGGTGCCTTCGTCGACGAATCTTTCACTGAATTCGTTGACGAATCGGTGGCCTCGTCGATGAATCCTGATATTTCCCCATTTTCAAAACTCCTCGACTTCTCCTCGTCGACGAGGTTCTGAATTTTGTCAACGAGAAGAACACAGGCTTCGTCAACAAATCTGGTCTTTTACCAAAATGTCTCTCTCTTATATATATAAACCCATTATCACGGTTCGGGTTCTTACATATCTTCCTTACCTCAACCTCGGAGTCTTGTTTAGAATCCCCAAACAACTAATCTGCTCCGATTAAAGTACAGAGAATCAATGTCGGGATCCTAAAATGATGTCTAATCGTCAATTCGGGCTAAAATTGGGTGAGAATGGGACGAGAGGGGAAGAGTGAGACGCAGCTGAGAGAGAGAGAGAGAGAGAGAGAGAGAGAGAGAGAAAGTTTTAATTTTTCTACAGAAAAATGAATTAGAATCCTTTTATAGGTTGTTGTGCTAGGGGAAACCGTCGACCGTTTGGTTTTTAACCAAACCGATTTTTACCGTTTTACCTTACTATCCTTCGGTAACACAAAATCGTCGACGATTTTCCTGAACTCCACAAAATCGTCGACGGTTTGGTCCACACCAAACCAAATTTGCTATTTTCTTAATTATTTTTATTATTATTATTTCCTGGGTCTCTACATCCAAGCTCAAGTCATAATCAGCACAACTCAACCTACTGAGTCATGTCCCTAACCAAGTCGTCACTAGATTATTACCATACTAGCTCAATCAAGCATGCACCAAGTGATCTAGATCAACCCAAGCTAGCTCAATCCCTACATCGACCTAGATGGAGCATTGTTTTCATAAATACCAAACATGGCAACTTAAGGTGCAAATCTTTGATACATAAATTAGTGGCCAAGGTGAAGGAGCTTGGTCTCTGACCAACCTCCCTATACCAAACATGCTCACTTAAGGTGTAAATCTTGATACACAAATTAATGCCAAATGTGAAAGAGCTTGGTCTCCGACTGACCCCTATTTCCATATATACCAAGCATGGCAACTTAAGGTGCAAATCTTGATATATAAATTAGTGTCCAAGGTAAAGGAGCTTCGTCTCAGACTCCCCCCTTCCCGCACCACCCTCTCTCCAAAGAGCAAGGTTCTTAAATATCAATTTGTAAAGCTTTTTTTTTTTTTTTTTTTACTACAAAAGGATTAGTCAATTTTGTACTAGAGAAAAAACTTAAATGAGTCCAAAATTAATTAATAATTACTGTTATACTAATTAAAAATAACAATATGCTAGACTTAAAAATTAATAGCGCAAATAAACATGTTATCATATCCTATATATACAAAAATCAAAAAATAAATATAAGAAATTGGCTAGGATATATGTTTGCCCGATGGCATGGCGCAAGGAGTAGTAATTGGTGAAAGTGGGCATATGCGGTTATAAAATTTAATAGGTCAGAAACTTCCAATGATGACAAAAGCCTAATCATAATGGTTCTCTCTTCCAATCCCCCCCTACCCTTTATTAAATGTTGCTACCTAGATATAATATTGTTTTTTTTTTTTTTTTTTTTTGTGGGGGTGCAGCTGCAAGCATTTTTGTTATTTGAAGAGGGATTCTCCATCTGCTTTGATCATGATTCGAGGGCTAGCTAGCTAGAGCTGTTCTCATAAATGTGTTGCAGTGCTCAAGGGATTCGCAGGCAGGGCAGGGCATTCATTCGTTCTACTCAATATATATAATTGAGTACCCGGCCATCATCATCATCATGCATCATCTACAATTGCCCATTAATACAATTATGCAGCCAGACCCAGCATGGGTAATGCATTACCATTACCCACCCCCCTCCCCTTCTACCTCCCTCATTCGTCCATTCCCCCCAGGACCCCCTAGAGAGAAATGATTTCCTTTTTGCATTTACCTCCATAGGGCTTCCTAATTGCCTTACTCGTGTTACTTGATTGTGCATCATTGAGAAAAGACATGGGGAAAACTTGGTGTGATCCTTTACTTGAATTTTCTTCATTCACATGGGTGAAACTCAAATCCCATTGGCTGCTGAGGGCCATGCATGGGAGAGAGGACATAATTAGATCCTCCACGGGTGATTAGGTCACCTTCACCCCATGCATGCATGGGGCAGCAGCAAATTAAAGCACGAGCTCATCAACCATAGCTACATAGCTCCCTATATCTTTGATCTCCGTCTCTCTCTTCACTCTCACTCTCTCTAAATATATAGATATATATATATATATATATATATATGCGTGTGTACACTTTCTTTGTGATGTCATTTTAATCATTTCGCATAATACCAAGTCCCTGCATAGTTAATGATGGGTGTATTTACATTATTGTGGTTATGTGTATTGAGCCCTACACGTGAGATTAGGGTTTTTTTACTTTTTCTTTCTTCTTTCTCCTTCTTTTTCTTCTTTTTCTTCTTCTTGTTTTATTTTTTAAAGGGGTGACTTTAGGGAAGCACATCCGTACGTAATGAGCACTTGGGAGCCCAGCTTGCGCCCCATTAATTAATTAAGTGCATCTAGTGATTATTGCACGGGTTGGGATGTGTATGCTTTTTTCACAACTTCTTTAATTGTACTTTTAAATGTAATGGAGACTAATGGAAGTGCTTTGATTAGAGGCTTTGTGCGGATTGTTAATTAGGAGTATTAGTTGAGTTGATTTACTCTAACTCCTTTTAAGCAGAAAAGCCAAAACAATTTAGCATATATTTAGTGACTTGACAGTGTCTTGTGTTTCTGTGTCTCATTTATAGAAATTGTATTGCAGTGGATATGTTGTGATAATTATCTTATTTCATATTTAGCGAGTCTTTAATATAGAATAGGTTAAGAACATAAGCAGAAGTTTTTTCTTCTTTTTTTTTCCATCTCTAAGTTCTTCATATCAATATAACTCCTTAACTTGCATTGGCTGACAAGGAATTGGACCTCATACTCTGGCTCCTAGACCTCCAACCCCAACACTTGGAAAACCAAAAAAAAAAATTGCCTAATCCATTTATTTTACTGCATCTAATGCAGCTAAGATCCCTTAGCTAAGTCTAGCCACTCTAAACATATAGAACGAATGCAACTTGAAAGGTTTGCAAATGTTAAAGAACATACAATGATGATAAACATGGTATCAAATTGTCCTCTCTAAGGGTCATTCCATGGTTAGACTTCGAAACTTTGATGTTGAAAGTTTCAAATTCAAACTTTAATTAAAAGAGTATAAGAAGAGAAATGGGCTACCTATTATGTAATCCAGACCCAATGAGCATCCAATGACCTTGAAAAAAAAGAAACAATAGCATCAAATTATGTTCTCTTCATTGTTGCTCTATTCATAAAGATTTATATAATTTTCTCCATTATCTTTTCGTCTCATCTACAAGGGTCTTTTGAGCTTTTGATATTGGAATTTATTTCTTTGGAAGTGAGTTCATCAATTTTGTAAGTTCAAAGCTACCTTGAATATTCTTATAAATAATTGTTCGTGTATTCTTGAGATTTTGTTATATTGTGGACTTCTTGTACATTCCATTCCTATTGATTAGTGCATTATGGCTTGGTGCCACATGATCTCTCGATTCTCAAAAAAAAATTCACACATTTGTCCTTAATTTTTTGACTATTTGATTTCCCTACTACTTTTAGTTTAGTGGTTGTTTTTTATTTGTTGGTTATATACTATACACTGGGCTTATGATTGTTATCCTCCATATAACTTGTGCAATGAATGAAACACTTCCTCAATGCTAATAGATATGGTTTTGCATGGAGGAAAATTCCTTAATTGTGAATAATTTGAAGATTAAGCTTCACCATCACCTAGGCAATCAATGATTATGTAAGCATATGAAGAACTGCATCATAAACTCTAGTTTATGTGGAAAATGATTCCTCGATCACTTGACCAAGTGAATACACTCAATCTTGATTTATAAGGAGAATGAATAGACATCCTAGCTAGCTAGTACAAGAATAATTTTGTTCTTTGATAGATAAGATAAGCTAGATAAACAAGCAAATCAAACATGTAGTAAATTCATCATATTTAGATAGACAAAGCAAAGAAAGACCAACTTTTAAGTTATATTTGAAAATATTACGTTGGCACAAGAAATGGTTCATTCTCTGCATAAGAAGTCTAATGGTGGAAATGTAATAATCAAAGTAGACGTGGCTAAGGCTTATGATATGGTCGATTGGTATTTTTAAAACGTGATTCTGAAAAGTTTTAGATTCTCCCAAAGATTTTGTGGTTTAGTGGCAGAATGTGTTTCCACTCCTTGGTTCTCCATTATGATGAATGGCACTTATAAAGGTTTCTTTAAACCTTCTCAAGGGCTTCGCCAAGGAGACCCTCTATCTCCTTATCTGTTTATTATTTTACAAGAAGTTCTTTCTCGGCTTCTAAAGAAAAATTTTGTGGAGAATAAGATAGAAGCTTGCTATCATCCTCGTGGGGCGCCTTTGGTATCTCACATATGGTTAGCCTCTGGTTCCCTTTGTGCTAAGGTTCAGAAAATTAGAAACCATAAGCTACGAACACGAGATTGTTGGGATAGAGATAGGTGGAATGTTGATTTATTAGTGGATCTGTTGGGTGAAGAACAGGTTGAGGAAGTAATGAACTCTGCTATTTATTGCAAGGAGGGTCTAGATACAGTGATTTGGGAACCTTCAACGTATGGGAAATTTACCACGACAAGTGTTTGGGAAATTATAAGGGAGCATAAAGAGGATTTCTTAGTTTCAAAAATGGATATGGCATTTGATGTTGCCAAAACAGGTGTCAATTTGTATGTGGAAGTCTTGATTCGCTTGTCTTCAAGTTGATACTCGTATTAAAGAAGTAGGTGTTCAGATGGCCTCTCGGTGTGATTGTTGTTCAAATGTCAAGATTGAATCTCTAAACTATGTATTTTGCACGGGATCTTTTGATCAGGAGGTATGGAAACAAGCAGTAGTGGCGTTGGGTGTTAGTTGTATGGCAACGAATACATAGAAAACCTGAGTTAATTTCTAGTTTAGTTGTGCAAGACGAGCCTCACAATTAGGCATTTTGGTAGGTCTCAAACCTAGTCTCATCATTTGGAGACTTTGGACTCGTCGATGTAGAGTCAGGATGGAATCAATTCATGATTCGGTGAGAACTATGTTGCTTGATATTAAATATTGGCTGAGATCCATTTCAGACAAGTTAACTAAATGTGTACCTACTTCTTACACGGATATTGCAGTCCTTCGTGCTTTTGAGGGTTCGTCTTCCTCATGTAGTTAGATGGTGTAAACCTGGGATAGGTTGGGTTAAATTGAATATGGATGGAAGCTGTAGAGGTAACCCAAGTAATTGTGGTGGTGGAGGCGTGATAAGAGATGAAAGGGGATTATTTAAAATAGTTTTTTCCTCATTGGGTTATGGAACCAATAATATGGCTGAATTGAAGGCGATTATTATACAGATTAATCTATGCAAAGATCTCGGATTTGATCTAGTGAAGATTGCTTGTGACTCTGCTTTTTTGGTTCAGTGGATTAATTATGGGAAGTGTTCGGCTTGGAACTTATGGGAATTATGGGAAGAGCTTGTGTTAGCATTGAGAGACATACATTACAAAGTGGAACATATTTATAGGGAGGCGAATCAAAGTGCGGATTTCTTTGCCAAGTAGGGAGAATCTGGTATATCTCGATCATATAGATGTCAGGATGAGCTTCCACAACAAGTCAAGGGAATGATTTGATTTAATTTGTTGGGATTTCCTTCTTTGCGCTCGTGATGTTTTGTGCTAGTGTTTGTGAAGGTTGTAGCGGTTGGTTTATTCCTCGAGATCTTCCGGAGTTTTGTTTGTTTTTCACTTATAGTTGTTTAGTTCTTAATTATTTGTTTGGTTGTTGGTCATTGGTTTATTGGTTTTAAATAAGTTGAATAAGTCAGTTTTAGATTCTTAAGGTTTTATTTTGTCTTCCCCAAGTCTCAAGGTTGGAACCACGGTATTCCTCTGCCATAAGTGAGGATTTTTCTAATAAAGATAAGAGGTGCCGCCTTTTTTTCCAAAAAAAAAAAGTTTGTTCGATAAAAAAAAAAAAAAAAAACTCAAACAATTTTTAAGTGATGGATTGAATTTAGATGAGTAAATGGTAGATTGTTTGTAAGTGGATTCGTTACAATCAAAAGTGTAAGAATAGGGATAGTAAGAATCATAAAAATCAGAGGAGAGAAGAAAAAATAGAGGTGAAAAGATTTAGATTAGAAGAAGTGGGGAGAGATAGAGAGGGAAGAGACTAAGGGGAGAAAAAAGGGAGAAAGTAAGAGATAAAGAGATAAAAGGGATAAGAGGCTCTGGGACCTCTTTATTGTTAGGCTACTAGATTATATTTGTTGAATTGAATTGAAAATCCTCTTACAATGACCATTACACATATTTATACCCTTCTCGAGTCAAAATATACAATAACTTTATGGTTGCAAGCATAAATTCAAAATATTAAATCCTAATAATAGAGGACATTTCTAAAACATTTAAAACTTAATCATAAATTGAGATTGTTTCATAATATTAAAGGTTCAATTTATTATAATTGACATGTTTGCTTAATGCTTACATGTCTTGTAGCCTAATGATATGTGAACTTCACTTGATGACTTAAGCAGCCATCATTACTTAATGATTGTATGCCTCTGTTGCCTGAGTAGCCACTGACAATTTATGTGTTGTCTGAGTAATAAGTGATTCCATCCTTCAAGCAATTTGTACCTTGTCTCCAATGTTTGTCTTAGCGATTTTTCATTTAGTCACTATGATGACTAGGTGATCCACAATTTATCTTATATATGCGAGCTCTTTTTTAAGGTAAATATCTTAACTGAATTATCACCATCACATTTCGGAAAGATGCACAAAAATGACACAATCAAAGTCACATCCACGTAGGACAGGAATTATCTTTGACCACGAGGAAAGAATTTAAAGCTTTCACATGAAATCCTAATATTTTAATGTGCCATTAGACTGTTCTCGTATGTGTAAGTTGGATAAACAATAAGATGGTTATTGATTGGTATAGATAAGATAAAGTAAGATTAAATTTAAAATACTTGATATAATGAGATAATGGTGATATGTCATTTATCTTTAGTAAAGCTTATGGGTAGAATAATAACTTAAGAGTAACTCGCAAAATCCCCCTGAAATTACATACACACACACGTGAAAAGCTAAAATAAAAATAACTCTAGCATTATATTGTCGTGTGTAGACTTTTAAAGACATATTGGACCGCATTTACTTAATAGAGTCCCAAAAGGTGAACATTAAAGCATAAATTAAAGAAGTAATCATAAGCATATTAATACGAGTGTATTTACGCATGCTTATAATGTATGTAAATGAGTATTCTATTTAGTCTTTTGTAGTCGTTTATCTTTGAAAGTTTAAACCATTAAGTTAAAATCGAGACAAATATAAGTTTTGTTTCCAAAAGTGAGGAAGGCGTTTTGAAATAATTCGCCTGTATCTAAAAAAAATATAAAAATAAATTAAAATAAATTCATTGAGTATTGCACAAGGAGAATTAGTAACTTGATCACCCATTTAAAAAAAAAAAATTATACACACTAAAGGGTTCATCAAATAATTTAATATCAATTAAAATATTACTATATCATTATAATCATTAAATTTATCACTTGAATTTTACATATCAAAATGATAAATATGTGTTAATTACTTCAATCATATGAAAACATGTACCTTGATTGGATTTCCAAAGCATTTCAATTTAGGTTAAATGCCCCAATAAAAAAATATATAAAAATAGGATTTGGGATTAGAAGTTATTAATAATAAATGTATGGAAAAGGTATCGGCGGGGGTGGGCAATTGGGAATGGGAAATTGTAGAAGCAACATGTATCAATCATACAAACTATAAAGTGTAAAGGGGTGAAATAGATTTGCTCTTGCATTTTGCATTAGTCATAATTCACAGTTGTTTTCTATTGACGGCGGCAAACGCACGCGCGTCCACAATTTCTCAATCCTAATCCTACCTACCTACCTACCCACCGCCCAAACTTATCTCTTGTTCATCCTTCTTTATCCTAAAATAACTTATGAACAATGCTGTCATGTATGACTCAATCAAGTTCTCTATTTTATTTTTATTTTTACTAAGAAGCAAGTAATTTTTTTTTATTTTTTCAAATCTTATCCCAAATGTCAATTTGAATTTTGACTCAAATAGATGATATACTAAAATTAGTTGCTCAAAGAGTTTCAAGTACCATCATATAAACTTTTTTGAAAAAACATTTGAAATAATTAGCACTAAAAATCAAGTGTTTTTGGATCTCCTAGGGAGGAGCAAGGCTTCTCTTTCCGAGCATCAAATTCTTCTAATTTTTCCCTGTTATTAATGGATCGTGGGAAGTAAGGGAAGTAAGTCGCATCTCGCAAAGTCTATCTCTTCTATCTACTATTGTAGTATTACCTTAGCCATGGCTGTGATAGGACTTGCAATTAGTTTAGATCAAAGGAAAGGCCTTCAATCTTAGTGTAATCCATTTGCCTTTAATGACTTCTAAATAGAGGTTGGATTCTTCATGGTCCAAAATTTAGTGAACCTATTATTTGGTTAACCTCCAAAATAACTCTGAATTTCCTCTAAAGAATCAGCAATCTTCCTAAAGTTGAATCCATATATAAGCATAAATTAAAAGCTTTTTTGACTTTTTTGCCCCTAAAACATAACTCAAATCACTCAACCTTGTCTCCCTTCCCACAATCACTCAAACCACCCATGTCTTATCTCTCCAAACTCTCACCAAAGCACTTGCAATGTTGTCCCTCTCCTTTTGACATTTTCCTTGCTCCGACGCTTGCATGTTTTTTTCCCTTCTTCTCCTTCTCCTTCTCCTTCTCCTTCTTCCTTTTCATTTATGTTTTTTATTTTTTTTTTATTTTTTTATATTTGTGTTATGATTAATCGACTGCTATACAAGATCTCAAAATATGATTTGAGAAGACCTATCTTACTTAAATCATCTCCAATTAGAGTAGGACCTTCAACTTGAAAAGACTCATAGTTTTTGCATATTGATCATGAATGTAATTGATTTTGAACTCTCTCCAACTTCCTTTGAGGAGATTTATGAAAATTTTTGTGTATATAAAAGATCAAAATGTTAGATCCATTAATGAAAATTATAAAACTACGAAAAAAAAATAGAGAGAGAAAGCAAGTATTTAGTTGAATTGCTAGTTTCATAATAAATAATATTTTATGTTTTAAAGTATTTACATTATAAAATATTTTCAATTGGTATTTTTATGTTTTATATTTGAGACACAATATTTTTTATATATAGAAAAATTATCTCAAAAAATTCTTGTTAATTTTAACTAACAGGTTTTCACTTGATAGTTTAAAGAGTTAAAACTGGAATATATATATATATATATATATATATATATATATATATATATATTAGAAGTTAATTACTAAACAATTAATAATTTAGCATTTAAATTCAGAAACTAGTTCCAACTATAATCAAAACCAAGTTTACATATTCAGAATTGCATTCAGCATTCAGTGCTAATTGTTAAATTTTATCAAATGTCCCCTAAGGTTGGATATAGTGGGAGAAGGTGATTTTCTTTCTTTACTTGAGCATAATCTGACTAGAAATCAATGTATGACAATCTGTTGACTGGTGTGACTAATGAAGCTGAATCAGTTTTATTTGTTGCTATTTTTTAGGAGCTGAATTTGTTTTATTTATTAGGATTATAACCATTTCCTCATGCTGATTTTTAGGCAGATTTTTCTGCAATTCAGTTGTCAATATACTGTATAAATAGATTGTTTGTTGCTCAATAAAAATTGGCCTTCTATAGTCTCTAAATCAACTTCTCTCATTATCCTTAGTCTTTGGTTTCTAAAATATCCAACATATTGGTATCAGAGCCATAGTCTTAAGGGACTTGTGAGATTGAGAGAGCTCAAACACAACCTATTCAGGATGAATTCAGAAAATTCATTCACTGCAATTGCACCTCCAGTGTTTGATGGAACAAATTATCAGAAGTGGGCTAATAGAATGGAAGTCTATCTTGATGCTAATGATCTATGGGAAGCTACTAAATAGATATATGAAGTTCCACCCCTTCCAAACAATCCAACTCTTGCACAAATCAAAAATCAAAAGGAGATGAAGCAAAGAAAATCAAAAGCAAGAGCAGCCTTGTTTGCAACAGTCTCATCCACCATTTTTACTAAAATAATGACACTAAAAACAAGCAAAGAAATTTGAGATTTTTTGAAGCAAGAATACGAAAGAAATGAAAGGGTCAAAGGGATGCAAGTGCTGAATTTGATTCGAGAATTTGAGATGCAAAAGAAGAAAGAATCAAAAACAGTCAAGGAATATTCTGACAGACTTCTTTGCATTGTCAACAAGGTAAGACTCCTTGGTACTGACTTTTTTTATTCTAGAATTGTTCAAAAGGTCCTAGTCACAATTCCTGAAAAATTTGAGGCTACAATTTCATCTTTGGAAAATTCAAAAGATTTGTCAAATATTACCTTAGCAGAATTGTTGAATGCACTGCAAGCACAAGAACAAATGAGACTTATTAGGTAAGAAGGATCTGTGGAGGGTGTTTTTCAAGTCAAATCACTGAACAACAATAGTGGAAAAAACGAAAAAAAAAAATATATATATATATATATAACAAAAACAACAAGCCTGGAGGTTATGCAAGCAACAATAAAAATAGTCAAAGTAGCAACACTCAAGTCTTTCCACCTTGCTCCTACTGGAAAAAAACCAATCATCCATAGAATAAGTGTTAGTGGAGGCCAAATGTAAGATGTCATAAGCGTGGTCAGTTAGGGCACATGGAAAGGATATGCAAGACTCAACAGCAACAAGGAGAAGTCAAGGCTGCTGAGTATCAACCTTAAGAGGAGCAGTTGTTTGTGGTATCATGCTTTGCCACCAACAACTCCACAGAAAGCTAGCTTATAGATAGTGGTTGTACAAACCACATGACTTATGATCAAGAGCTCTTCAAAGAGCTTGACAAGACTGTTATTTCTAAAGTCATAATTGGAAATGGAGAACACATTGCAGTAAAAGACAAAGGAACAATAGCGATTGAAGGCCACACAGGTCTGAAATTAATTTCTAATGTTTTATATGTTCCTAAAATTAATCAAAATCTTTTGAGTGTTACTTAGTTGTTGGAGAAAGGCTATAAGGTGTTGTTTGAAGACAAAAATTATGTGATTATAAAGATACAAAAGGCATAGAGGTGTTCAAAGTTCAAATGAAAGGCAAAACCTTTGCTTTGAATTTGATGAAAGAGGAGCAAGCTGTTGTACACAAAGAAGATAGTAATACAGTGCTTTGGCACAAGAGATTGGGACATTTCCATCATGTCACTCTATTTTTCATGAAAAAGAACAATCTGGTGAAAGGCTTGCCTGAATTAAAGGAGGAGTCTCCTAAATGTGATGTCTGTCGGTATGGGAAGCAAATCAGGCTTCCTTTTCAACAAAAAAGGCTTGGAGGGCTATACAAAGGTTGCAATTAATACACACAGATGTGGGAGGACCAATGAAAACACCATCATTGAATGGCAGTAAGTATTATATTGCTTTCATTGATGATTACTCAAGAATGTGCTGGATTTATTTTATAAAGCTTAAATCTGAGGTTGTTGACATCTTCGAGAAGTTTAAAGCATGGGTTGAAACTCAAAGCGGATGCAAAATGCAAGTGATTAGGTATGATAATGGAACTGAATATACCGCTAAAAAATCAGCTGACATCACCTTACACTCCTCAACAGAATGGTGTTGTGAGAGCAAAAACTGGACAATTATGGATATGACAAGGTGCTTGCTTCATGACAAAGGGCTACCAAAGAAATTTTGGTCCGAGGCTGTAAATACAGCAGTTTTTCTGCTCAACAGATTGCCAACAAAAGTTTTGCTAAACAAGATTCCATTTGAAGCATGGTATGGCTATAAACTAAAGTTTCTTAATCTGGAGACATTTGGTTGTCTATGTTTCTCTTACATCCCTCGAGTTAAGAGAGACAAATTGGAAAAAAAAAAAAAAAGCAGAATTTGGGATTTTTGTAGGCTACAGCTCATTTTCAAAGGCCTACAGGATCTACATACCACAAAGTAACAAAGTAATTGTCAACAGGGATGTACAATTCCTTGAGTTAGATAACTGGAGTTGGGAGAATGACAAGAAGCTTGAGGTTTAGGAGGAGAATGATGATATGGATGATGAACCTGTTAGAGGAACCACATCACTCTCTGACATTTATTAAAGGTGCAATGTTGTTGTAATGGAGCTTGTGGGGTATGAAGAAGCCGCAACTAATTAGAAATGGATAGCTGCAATGAAGGGGGAGCTAAAGATGAATGATAAGAACTAGACATAGGAGTTGGTAGACAAATATAAACACAAGAAAGCTATAGGAGTCAAGTGGGTTTACAGGACCAAGCTCAATCCTGATGGTTCTGTAAAGAAGTACAAGGCAAGACTTGTTGTCAAGGGATATACCCAGATGTATGGGGTAGATTTTTCTGAAACTTTTGCCCCAGTTGCCAAGTTGGATGCCATAAGGATGTTGCTGGTTCTTGCTACACAAAAAGACTGGGTTATACACCAAATGTATGTTAAGTCGGCATTTTTGAATGGATTCTTGGAGGAAGAAATTTTTGTGGACAACCAAGCTGCAATTTCACTTGCTAATAATCCAATGTTCCATGACAAAACAAAACACGTCAAAATAAAATTTTATCTTCTAAGAGAGGTACAAATGGAAGAAGTGCAGTTGATCTGCTGCAAAATAGAAAATCAAAGTGCTAATATCCTAACAAAGGCACTTCCAAAGATTAGATATGAATTCTTGAGGCAGAAGTTTGGTGTATGCAGCTCGAGAGTCAAGGAGTGTTGACTGGTACGACTTAAAAGCTGAATTAGTTTTATTTGTTGCTATTCTTTAGGAGCTAAATCAATTTTATTTGTTGCTATTCTTTAGGAGCTGAATTTGTTTTATTTGTTAGGATTATAACCATTTCCTTATGCTGATTTTTAGGCCGATTTTTATGCAATTCAGTTGTCAATATGCTATATAAATAGATAGTTTGTTGCTTGATAAAAATCAGCCTTCTGCAATCTCTAAATCAGCTTCTCTCATTATGCTTAGTCTTTGGTTTCTAAAATATCCAACACAATCTCTTCAATGGCAAGGAAGTGTTTCTTATATTGTCATATGCATTGCCTCATTTTTTAAAGGCTGGGAAGGGGAGGATTTGAAAGCATGCGTCATTGGATGGAAATTCAAAGGCTAGGATGAAAAAGAAAATGATTCTCAGTGTTTTTTCATTGTGGTTCTATAGAGGGGTGGATGGCAAAGCATTATGAAAGAATTTTTGTGCCCTAGCCAAGGATAGTAACGATGTTTTAGACAAAGGGATACAACTAGGTGCTTGTTCGTGGAGCCAAGTAGTGACAAGGAAGAAGAACAAGGTTTGTCCATCAACAATGTGGCGATGCAGTGCAAATGCAGCAGCCTATTCGTACATATTGCCAACGGGCAATCATCTTTGTGTGGGCACAACTACTCTCAAAGGAAAGACAACTAGGCTTCATTAAGGGCTAAGAATGCTGCGATAAAATGGGTTTGAGTGGGCTTAACGATAGTAGAGTTAAGCTCCCAAATGGAACAGCTTACAGGTCATGCCCAATACCCAAATGATTTTGTTTTGAGACCACAATGCTTATTCAAAGACCTGTGTTTCTAGCTAGAGGACTCTTGTCCATTGTAAGTTTGAGATATGGCCAGGCTTAGAAGGTTTTGGAAGGCCCGATGCACAAAGCTCCCGTGTATGCGAAGTCTGGGAAAGGAACAGATCACAATAGATCTATAGTACACATACTCGTGATCTAGGTCACACGGCAACAACCATATTTATTTTCTACTTTTTTTCATTTTTGTTCCATCGGAGTATCACATGAAAACACAACATGACATAACACATCTCCCGATCCCTTTAACTCTTTCCCATCCACTCAAAGTTTGAACCCAAGATCTCCAATATAGAAGTCCTAAATTCAATGCACCTAAAGTGGTGGGGTGTAGATATGAGAGGTAGTAATGTAGAACTATATATTAGCCAGGTATGGACTAGGGCCAAATCTACTAAGGTGTTCACGCATCAAACAGCTAGGCAAGAAAGAAACTCTCTTGTTAATATTGAACAGACTTCTCCTGTGCGGGTGACAATTTTTAAAAAAGAAATGCTCGCGGGATTTTTTAAAATGAGAAGTCCTAGAATTGCTTTTTAAAGATTGATTCAAATAAAGATAATGAAGAAAATTGCACTGAGGGGAAAAACAAATGGGGTGATCTTTGAAATGAGAGCTAGTTTGACATTGCTTTTGTCTATACTGCTACTCTTCTAGCATATGAGATTCGTGAACAATTCGGATATTTCTAATTAAATTAACCTGAGGATGTTTTTCTTGTGCCACCATCTCCATTTGAAGGGTTTGGATTGTTTTTTACAAGGATGGATTGTGAAAAGAGCTAATTGTGAGAAATAAACCTAGGGATGGTACTTTGTCCACGTCCGTGGAGGAAATTAGAGAGAAGAATATCAAAGCATATCAAAGCACAGTAGCCTATGGACAAAGGATGGGATCGGTAGCAGCTGGCTGAAACTGCAGGAAAGGAAATTCATTTGAACCGTGACAAAAGTAATGGATAAAAGATGTGTAAATTATCAAATTTTCAATACTCAATTAACTACAATTAAAAAGGGTTTAAACAAGGATTTTCTCATTTAAATTTGTTAGGGTTTTCTTTCTTGATCCACCTTCTACTATCTAATAAAAAAATAAATTTCTACCCATCCTCATTCAAGATGCCCCAAAATTCAAACCCACCCCCACCCCCACCCTATTTTTACCGAAGGTAAAAAGCATAATGCCCATGCTTTTACCTAAAGCTTTACACAACAAAGGTATCATTAAAGAGGAAAAGGAGGAAGAAGTGGTAACTTACCTCACAAAACAGAACAGTTAAAAATACTAGCTGGTATCCGCAACCATGAGGGACCACTCCACCCATCCTCATACTTCCTTATCACTCATTGTACTGTAGGCAGCACCATGCTTTATTTCCTCATTTTGAGAAAGTTCACTCACAGCTACAAATTCAGAAAATAAGGAAAATTACAGCATTGCCTCAAACAAAACATCGTTATGAGGTCTGAAGGACAGTACTCGGAATTTTGAGAGGCATGAATTCTGTGAGATGTCTTCAATTACACACACAAATTATTACAAACTACTGATGAACTCCACATTGAGAATTCTGTGAAATTGTCCTTCAACATCTGGGATTCTTACTTGGCTTGTGGATGTGTCGCAATATAGTCAATAAAATGCGACGTGTTTGAAATTTTGTTGGCTTCATTATCAGGTATGTCGATTGCAAATTCTTCCTCTACAGCCATCATTACTTCAACATTGTCCAACATATCCAGCTGCAAGTCGTCCTTGAAATTTGCTGTTGGCCTCACCTGTAAATCCAGTATTTTCAGTCAATGCATTCCAAAGACATGGGATTAATGAGCAAGAGATAGATAGATAGATGATACACACATAAAAGAAACAATTCACAAAATTAAGAATGGAGGGTTTGAAGGCATAAGGAACCAGGGATTATCAAAGCCTCACACCAGAGCACCAACCTAGGAAACACTGACACTTATGGAAGCCTCAAGCATCAAAATCTGAAATGTGTCAAATACCAACACCCGACACACCCCAACACGTGCCAAAAATTAATTAATTTATTTTTATTTTTGGACATGACTGAGATACTTCCTAACACTTCTGAACATGGGGATGACACCAAGACACTTCTTGCACCAAAATGCTGAGTTTGTTGCCTCCTTCAAATTATGTTACAAAACCCCCAAAGTAAAAGAGAAGTTGAGAGATTGGACTTTGAAGCCCTAGTACCACTATGGAAGCCTTGTAGAGCACCATCAGTCATCAGAACCTCCCAGCCGCTGCTAGAATTCCCCCCTCTGAAGCCATCACCAGTATTATTATTATTATTATTATTATTATTATGAGTCATGCCCATTGCCCACCATCAGCCACGCCCTTGAGTTGTTTTTTTGTTGTTGGACCAATATTCTATAATATGAATATAGTTAATAATTGTACAAGTGTAGTTTGTAAAATATGCAATTGATAATTTCGCATGAATGGTGCTTATATTTCATTTAAAATCAAAATTATCAAAATAATTGTCATCTCAAAGGAAAAACATATATATATATATATATATATATATATATATTAATTCACATATACCTATAGTGTTGTATCCTCATTTTTTTCAAAACTGTCATACCATCATGTCAACATGGTATCCTATCTGTGTCAGGCGTCAGGCACCACCAGATCTCTCTCCACACTAATTATTCAAATTTTAGCACGTTATTGCGGGTTTATTTCCACAAACACAGCACAAGTAGATCTGGACCAATACCTTTTTTTTCAGTCAACCCCTTTGGCAAAACATGAAGGAAAAGGTCGAAATGGCACCAAAACTACTTGCCTTGATGAATCCTTATTATGACCACTATAATCAACCCAGGCTAATAGTATATTACAACATAAAAGTTAATATCCTAATAGTTTTTTTCACCAATGCAAGCTAATATAACATGTTTCCACAGCCTAATCCATTGAAAGAGTTGATGTGTCAATTTGACAAGTGTTGATACAAATGCGCAGCAAAAACCTCATACAACTCGAAACAATCCGGAACAAGTAATGCAAGCACTCAACGATGAATATAAGGAAATTAACAATCAACCACAAAGAGAATAAAATCAAGCAATAAAAACACACGACACAAGAAATTAAGTGGTTCTAAAATCTGCTTACATCTACGGACCAAGCGAATGATTTTCACTATCTCATCAAACATGGGATACAAATATCGTTTATATACTAACCTTTTGCGTACAAAAGACTTAGATTACATCTAAAACACTCCTGTAGTAATCCTCGAAGGAAAATCCTCTGAAATCTCCCAATCTACTAATCTCTCGATTCAAAATCCGTAACTTGCGCAAAACAAAAACGTTGACGGTTTGCCTACCAAGAGCTAAATCCTACAGACGTCGACAGTTTTCCTCCTGCAGCCTCCTTCCTTGTTCTTTACATCACTATGCTTCCCCAGTGCGTGCGTTCCACTCAAATATGAGCCACATCTCCAACAATCTCCACCTTGGTGAATATTCACCACTTAGGTGAAATCCGGAAGCACAACCCCACAGCTCCACCTGGGACAGTAGATTGAGACCACCTCCCGTCTAGCACCTCGAGACGTAAATCAAGTCCAAGCAATGCTTGAACTTGTTTGTGGTAACAAGAACTCCACCTAGCTAAACACCCAACCCTTTGAACGATCCTTTAAACCATAATGCTATTGCTACCTTGGCAGCCTCAGCCACTGCCAAGTACTCTGACTCAGTTGTTGAAAGTGCAACATGAGACTGTACCCTGGACTTCCAATAAATAGACCCTCCCATAACATACCCTGTTGTAGCCCTCCTGTCATCCAAGTCCCTAGCATAGTCTACATCCACGAATCTCACAACTGACGTATCGCTATGTTGCTCACCAAAGCACCCCACTACACTGGCATAGGAGACCTTTGACATGTATCAAACATCACCGTTCGTCCTTGGGTACCAAGCGGTAGACAAATTAAATTAATTCGCCAACAAGGTACCGGTGACCAATTTAACATTAACTATGCTAAACCTCTCCAACACCTTCTCCATAAAATCACCCTGAGATAACCATTATCTCCCTACAGTTTTGTTCGCAAAGCCACCCTAAGATAACCCCAATCTCCTTGCAGCTTTCTCCTTGCAAATTTCCAATCCAAGAATCTTCTTTCCCGTACCCAAACCTTCATGTCAAATTCCTTTCTCAATAGAGTTTCCAACTAATTAACCTCAGCCAAAATCTTCTCAACAATTGACATGTCAATCACGTAAAACAACAGAATAATTAACCACTTGCACCCTATCGTCCTTTTCCCCTCTGGAAGCCCACCAACTCCAACATTTGATTCTTATGCAGTAACTTTATCTCCTCCACCATAGCACTCATCCATCTATTTTTCCCTTTGCTGTGCACCGCATCTTGAAAAATAGTAGAAACCTTGCCGGTAGTAATGAATGCATAAGACATCAGATCATCAAACTCATACCTAGGCAGTGGTCTGATAGTGCATCTAGGCCCATTGTGATCCTGCTGATCTCCCGAGTTAGAACTCCCTGCAATATGAACAATGTCATCTTTATCCTAAGTCTGTAACTCCACCTACATCACAATCTCTTTTCTGCTTTAGTTTACACTGTGATACTGCAGGTCTCCTGCGCTAGAACTCCCTGCACTTCTGCCCTAAGTCTCCAACTCTACCTGCATAACATGTTTGTTGCTGCTGCAGCTGTCTGACACCTGTTTCTCTTCATCTACCTGAGTACACTACACCATGGCTTTAACATCAAAAACCATGTCTCCACCGATCACCACCTTGTTTGTCATTGGATCACACAACTTGAACCCACTTTTTTTATACCCCAGAAAGATGTACCGTCTAGACATTTCACTAAGCTTAGATTTCACCTCACTAGAAACGTGCATGACTGGACCTCCAAACTCTCTCAAACCAAAGAAGTCTACTGCATAACCTATCCAAACCTCTCGTACAACTCTCCCATCTAGGGATACCCTCAACGATCGATTAATCAACAAACATGTCATACTTGCTAACTTTACCAAGAAGTTCCTTGTAAGCCCTACATACAACCTGTCATGTTTACAAAACTCCTTAAACACTAGCATACTCAATTCCAATGTCTGACCTGAAGAACTTTCTCTCGGTCTGGTTTTCCACCTCAGCCACAAGTTAAACCTAGCAATATTCTCCAACTTGTGCCACATGAAGTACCCCAACCTTTCGTGATAAACTCACGAAGTACCTACGTCCAACCCATGATACTGTCCTCACCGGCCCCCAAACATCCATAACAATGTAGTTAAGAATACCCTCAGTTTTATGTGTGGCTGTTTTACACAAAATAGTATTACCTAACTCAAAACTTGTAGCTGCAGCTCCACCTACAACTGCGTTACCCAGCAATGCATAGATATTCCCTACTGACCTCTGTCCCTTCATCACCATCAAGACGTCTTTACACACCTTCATTATCTCACTTTCAGACTTGTAACTATACCTGTTACAATCCAAAGTGCCTAATGAAATCACATTCTTCCGTAAATCAGGTACATACTTTACATCACATAACATCCTTACCACAACATCATACATCTTGATTTTGATATCCCCGCATTCCGACAACTTTGTAGGCCACATCGTTTCCCATCAGAACGAAACAAGAACTCACCAATCTGTAAGTAGTGAACTAGGCTTTGTTGGGCGTCATGTGATAAGAACATCCTGAGTCTAGGATCCAAGAATCCATGAGGCGTTCTGAGCCCAATGAAACAGAAAGCATATCACCATCACTGCTCCCTGAATCTCCTTTCACTACATTCTCAGATTTTGACAAACCCTCTTGAGTTTTTGCATTCCTCTTCTTCCACTCCGGACACTCCGATTTTATGTGCTCAATTTTTCCACACTTAAAATACCGAACATCCTTCCTCCTCCTGGACTGCGACTAAGTTTTATTATTACTCGATCCGCTCCAAGACTTGCCTCTCCCACGATCCTAATTACCCTTCACCACGAGCCCTTCACCTTTTGAACTCTCATCACTAGCCTTCTTCCTCTGATGGAACCCCAACAATGCACTCATGATATCCTCCAACTCCACAGTTTATTTCCACCATGTCAGTCGTAACCAAATTCTCGTACGTAGGAGACGTTGGTAGGGAATTCGGCAGCATCAACATCTTGCCTTCATCCTCGAACTTCACATCAACCTGCTTCAGATTGCTTATGATCTGAGTGAATATGTTGATGTGTTGATTCAGGTCCGAACCTTCTGCCATCTTAAGCCCGTAAAGTTTTTGCTTAAGATACAACTTGTTCGATAAAGACTTTGACATATACCAGCTCTCCAGTTTCAGCCAAACTGCCACCGGAGATTCTTCATCCATGACGTGATACATCACATCATCGACCAAGGGTTACAAATATAGTTTATATACTAACCCTATGCGTACAGAAGACTTAGACTACATCTAAAAAACTCCTGTAGCAATCCTCAAAGGAAAATCCTCTGAAATCTCCCGAACTACTGATCTCCTAATTCAAAATCCATGACATGCGCCAAGCAAAACCGTCGACGGTTTCAAGCAAACCATCGATGGTCTCAGGCAAACTGTCGATGGAAAGATACCGAGAGCTCAATCCAACTGACGACTAAAATCGTCGACGGTTAGCCATCGAAAGTAAACCGTCAACGATTTTCCTCCTGCAGCCTCCTTCCTTGTTCTTTGCATCACTATACTTTCCCAGCGCATGCATTCCACTCAAATATGAGCCACATCTCCAACATAAAGCATATACAAAACAGATCTCTTTAGCTGAAATCTAAACAAGTGACTAGTCAGTTTTTTCCTTTATCACTTTTTCTTCTAGTATCAAAGACGCTCACCTCCCCTGAGGTTTGGAAAAATGACAAAGACCTCCCATGAGATTTCAAAAATGCCATAGACCTCCCCTAAGGTTTTAAAAAATGCCACAAACCTCCCCTGAGGTTTGCCAAAAAGACATAGACCTCCCCTAAAAAACTTGTCTTTTTGCAAAATATAAGGGGAGATTTGTGTCTTTTTGACAAATCTTAGAAGAAGTCCTTGAAATTTTTAAAACCTCGGGGAAGGTTTATGGAATTTTTGAGACCTTGGGGTTAATTAAGGAAGAATACAAAAGGAAGGACAAGAAATTCTCCTAGTCCTCGAGGGAAAGCAAAACATCAAAAGCAAAGCTCACAAAATTTGAACCGACTAGATGCAATTTATCAAGCACAAAATAGAGACAACTTGCGGCAATTGAAACATGCAAAGTAGTGCAGCTGAAAAGAATATATACCCAAGAGAACTTGAGGAAGAAAGTATATACAGAATAAATTTTCATCAAGAAAACAATCAGAATTTGGGAAGTTGGCATGGAAGAGCAAAACTCTCTTACCCCCATAATAAGGGCAAATAAACCCATGATTTTAGACTCCAAGCTTCACACTGTGTAAAGCAAGATCAGAGAAAAAGATGATTGCTTTCCTGACAATAATTTGTCCCCCTAGCCCACAACCAAGTACTAACAATCCACAGCACACACATTTCTTTATTGATAATAACTAATAGTCTAATACTCATTAGTCATAAAGCCATGGTCATGTGGATAAAATGGGAAGATCCTAAATTCAGTATATTTGTTTTGATTCTCTATTTGAATCTTCAATACACTGTGTCATGATGCCTCTTCCCTTCAGCCAATGAGAAGCAACTTGTTTATGGACAAGCAAAAACCATGCAAGAATGTGTTTGTGCACTTTTGGATTGTGTTGTATTTGGTTCGTTTATCAGGAATTGATACAAACTCAAACCAAGTCCTCTTCTAATTCCATAAAGCCATTCTTTTTTTCTTTTTTTCTTGGAAACATATGTCACCACACTTCAAAAAATGAAGTGCACATTACCAAATTTGTTCCTCAGGCCTAACTTTCAAAACCATGGAAACATGGAAAGCTTCTAGCCTGGGCAGCACTAAATGACTAGGAAGACCACTTAGATAACCTTTGTTGTAGCTCTGAAACATGTTGAATGTTCAATTTGGTGCCAAGGCACAAACTTAAATAAATAAATATATTTTTCCCTTTTCATCTGTGCATATGGATGCTAAAGTGGCTTCTTTGATGAAGACATTTGCAAGGTTGGTGGCCCTCAATAGAGCTAGCAATAACAATCTGCAGCAGAGTGGAGTCCCAAGGATTTGTCTTCATATATGTGTTTTCTGTGTGACAGCAATCCTAAATCCTGATCAATGTTTTAAAAAGCGAAGGCGTAAGGCGGAGCGCTCTAACCCTTAAGAGGAGAGGCGTAAGCCTAAGGCATTGGGGCGTAAGCCTTTTGATATTTTTTTTTTTAGATAAAAATACATAAATAAGTTATATATTTTAAGAATAAAGAAAATATTAAGAAAATCACAAATATAATGTAAATAAAAAACAATCAAATATAATTTGCAAACTACTTGTTGGCCATGCAAAAAAAAAATTGCTAACTTAAATTCATTACACACCCAAATCTTACTTGAGAATTGCACACCCAAAATGCGCAACTCTCAAGTAAAAAGGCGCAAAAGATGTGTCTTTTATACAAATGAATAAGCTTCAGCATGTAATGCGTTACTTTTTGGGATTTGGTATTTTAGATTGAGCCTCAAGGCATTTTAGGCATGCCTTGCCTTGCCTTAAGGCGAGCCTCAAGGCAAGCCTTGATTAAGCCTTTTAAATATTGATCCTAATAATGTTCCCCATTTGTTATTGCATTGTTCGGGTATGTCGAGTAGACTATTTGGAGTACTTGGCAAAGCTTGGGTGAGCCAGAAGTCAATGGAGGAGTTTCTTGAGTCTCTCTTTAGTAGGTTTTGGGAAGGATAAGGATGCCAAGAGGTTATGGTGTATTTTTGTTGTTTTGAGGGGGACTTAGTTCGAACAATATGCTTGTTTCTTTTCCCCCATGAAATGGTCTCTATCTTTACATTGGGACAGGATTCGGTACTTGATCTCTCTTTGGGCTTTTAGTGCAGGTTGGTTTCAAGCTCTGCAGACGTAAACAACACTTGGGTGGCATTATTGAGCTGAGTGTTTTTATTTTTATTTTTATTTTTATTTTTGTTTATGGAAAGGAAAATTTTATGAAAAGATAAACTAGATAAAGATCTAAAATGATTACAATAGTGCTGTCTTCCAATCCCCTTGAAGGTCGGACAGCAACAAAAACCACCCCCACCCTCTGCCCAAAAAAAAAAAAAAAGCCCAAAAAGAAGCCAAAAAAAAACTTTATCCCATAACAAACAAGAGAGGTTTTACGAATCTTAAAAATTCTAATATTCTTCCCAATCCTGAAGGTCCACAAAATAGCAAAGACCACACACTTCCATAAAGCTCTTCTGTTTTTGCTCTATCCAAAGCCTCGCTGTCTCGTTAGCATGAAATCATCCACAACCAAGGCGCCACCCATGCTTTTAAACAAGAAAGAAAAGCACCCCACAGATAGTTCGCCACTCAAAAACAATGGACAAAAAGGTGCCCATTGGTTTGTTAGACTAGTTGTACATCATGTAATATATCAGGACTCGGGGTTTATAGAATCTTTTAACCTAGAAATCACGTGTATTAATCCTTTCAAGAGTCACAGACCAAGCGAAAGTCTAAACCTTAAAAAGGGAACCTTTGCCTTCCAAATGAAATGGCTCAAGGGAAAATGATTGGGAGAATGAATTTTCAAAAGACGAAGTAAAAAAGACTTATAAAAGATAGAACCCAAAGAATCCCCCACCCAAATTCTCTTGTCATGCCCCTATTGAAGGAAACAAAATGATCCAAAACACTAAGGTAGTGAGCTCATCAACCTAACAACCTCTCTTTCTTGAGATTCCTAAAGAAATGGAAACCCAAGAAGACAGCCCGTCTCACGAGAAAAGAAAGAGCTGATTAGTGCACTGTGAAGTGGAGAAAGCTTAAAAAGACAAGGCATAGTTGTTACAAAAGCTTAAAAAGACAAGGCATAGTTGTTACAAAATCATACAATTTGTATTGAGAAAGGCATGAATTGGTTTGAATCGCATGGGAGAATCACAAAAGGCTGTGAAAGTGTGAACTGAGGTGAATCATACGATTCACCAGATTAAGTCAAATCATATGAATCATAAGACTTGGATCCAAATCCCTTAATGCCCAACTTAAAGATTTTTAAATTTTTTTTTCTTTTTTCATGATGGCTTTCTATTTTGCTATTTACATGATTTATGTTCTCCAAGAGAGAAGAAAGAAGTATTTTGGCCCTCTCATTCTGCACCTTTCTTTTCTGCCATTAGATAAAATTCAAAGGAACTAGAGTTAGAGAAGGACACCAGAGAAGAAAACCAAAGTCAACTAGGTGGGTGAGCTTTTGGTTGGCACATTGTCCTCTCCAGACTCTAGAATTAAAGATATGATTTTTATTAGTTTTATATTTAATGTTTATGTTTTTTATTTATTATTTCTTCTTGTTTTAGTTGCTAGAGCAAGCCCATGAATTAAAAATGGCTTTTTTTATTAAACACTATAAAGTTCAACTTTTTATTATTTTTTATTGATTCATTCCCTTAAAAACCATAAAGTTCAACTTTTCATTAAGTCTTTCTTGATTCCTCTCCTTGTTTTTTCAAGGAAAGCATACACATGAATTTTTTATTGTTAAACAAGTAAACTTACACCATAAATATACAGTTCAATTTTTTAAAAATTTCTCATGGATCCTTATCTTATTTTTTAGTCTATCTTGAACTCTTAGCCTTAGTTCTTTAGTTTTGGGACACAAGACAAGTGTTATAGTTTCATAAAAACTAGCTTATGAAACTATAACACGTGGAATGGTTAGATCATGGAATATCTTGTTTATATGGCCAGTTTTCCCTTTTATATCAATATTTGTATGAGCTAAAAAGACCATGGTCAGATTTTTAGACCTACAAAACTTGTTTCAATGGCAAGTGCCATTCCAATTATCAACATGGTTGATCCATATTTATTGAAATTTCAATGTATTTACTATTTTACTTCTTGTACATATATGCAAGTCATTTGGAATCAATTTACCAAATCTTATGATTCATTTCAATTCTCAATTAAGGGTTTCAATTCACAATTTGAATCTCAATGCATATCAAGAGCTGGTTACCAAGAAAATAAATAAATAAGATGTAAAAATTTGTGCAATTATATTGAAGCTTTTAGGTAAAGTGGTAATCTAACATGGTATCAAAGCAGGTTACCAGGAGGTCTTAGGTTCTAGTCTTGTTATCCGCATTTATTGTGTGGTGTTTAAAAAATATTATTGTACTCCCCATCATGGGTGTTATCTATCGTGTGTTTATCACTCCACATGCTATCAAGCTGCACGTGCAAGGGAGAGTTAAAGCTTGATATGCATTGTTGGCCCACAACCTAGCAGCATAAGCTTTTAGTTAAAGTGGTATTCTAACACCAACTAACAAGATGACCCCTCTCATTATCCCCAATACTAGACCAATAAAAATCACGCATCAGCCTCTCTAGCCCAACAGATACTCGTGGGAACACCAAATAAAGAGAAGAAATAAATGGATAGGGGTGGACTAATGAGTGAATACAACCCCCAACGAAGATACTCCCTTTTCTGCCGCTCCAACCTCATACCCACCCTTGCAAACACAGGATCCCAAAAGGACAATGAAAGGATTGCCCCCTAGAGACCTAATTAGGACACCAGCCAAGCTAACAAAATGAAGCCAGATGAA
>NC_080417.1:124787860-124796050 GCF_029873635.1 Malania oleifera
TCAAGGGTATACTCAGGGTCAAGGTGATCATACGATGTTTATAAGACATTCATAGGATGGGAAGATAGCGATACTGATTGTGTATGTAGACGATATAATTCTCACTGGAGATGACGTACTTGAGATGAACCGATTGAAGACTTCCCTCTCATCAACATTTGAGATCAAGGACTTGGGATCTCTGAGGTATTTCCTTGGAATGGAGGTTGCTCAGTCAAAGAAAGGGATTGTTGTCTCCCAACGAAAGTATGTCCTTGACCTCCTTAAGGAGACTGGGATGAGCAGTGGTAGGCCAACAGACACTCCAATGGATCCCAATTAGAAACTTGGAGATGACAAGGAAGGTAATCCAGTGAATACAACTCAATATCAAAAGTTAGTGGGAAAGTTAATTTACTTATCACATAAACGGCGCGATATTGCTTTTGTTGTGAGTTTGGTAAGCCAATTTATGCATTTACCCTACAAGAAACATCTTGAAGCAGTTTATCGGATTCTCATATACTTGAAAAGTACACCAGGCAAGGGTTTACTCTTCCATAAGACCACAGAGCAGAACATAGAGTCATACACTAATGTAGATTGGGCAGGCTCAGTTATTGACACAGGAGATCCATGCCACGATACTGTACTTATGTCTGGGAAAATATGGTCACATGGCGAAGCAAGAAACAAAATGTGGTTGCAAGGAGTAGTGCCGAGGCAGAATATCGGGCTATGGCTAACGGAGTTTGTGAGATGCTATGGCTGAAGAGATTTCTTGAAGAGCTGCGGATGCCGGTGAACATGCCAATGAAGTTGTATTGTGACAACAAAGTTGCCATAAGTATTGCTGAAAATCCAGTACAACAAGATTGCACAAAGCATGTAGAGATTGACAGACACTTCATAAAAGAGAAGATTGATAGCGGAGCTGTTTGCATCCCTTTTGTTCCTACTACTCAACAAATAGTCAATATCTTCACCAAAGGACTTTTCAGACCTAGTTTTGAGCTCTTTGTAAACAAGTTGGGCATGATAGATATATATGCTCCAACTTGAGGGGGGATGTCGGATTTCTAGGGAATAAATTAGGAAATTCTATTTTTTGAATAAAATCTCAAATTACTATTAGTAGTTTCAGTTTCTTGTTTTCTAGCCTAGAGATCTGCTGATTTGATTTGCTGATTTTGTGGTGATTTGATTTGCTGATTTTGTGGCCTTCCTAATTTGGTGGTCTTCCTCTACTATTTATCTTGTAATCTTGTCTCTTGAAATTCAATAAGAATGGTTATTCTTCTTATAAAAAATTCTTCAAATACAATAAACAAATAAGAACACTATGAAAGGCAACCAAATCTATGACGCCAAGAAAAAGAAATAGACAAAGAAGTATTCCCAAACCAAGTATCCTCTCAAAAACGAACAAAAGAAGCATCCTCAATTATATAAGCAAAGAGAATGAATGAAAAAACTAAGAAATTATCCTCCAAGGGTTTACACATGTAGAACAGACAGCTCTTCTAGAATCCCATCCATTCAATTAGATCATGCTTACTAGCAATAACTAATAACCTTCTGTGAATCAAGTTCTAAGGGAATCTCCACAACCATATTCCTAACAAGAAAATGTATTTTAGACACTAAATTGCCACAACCCAACCACCCCCGCCCCCAGGACCTACTACCAGTCTCCCAGCTGATACAACTATGGCAATAATAAATAAATACATAAAATCAAGAAGAACAGTTGAAAAACAAGAAATAAGTGTAATATGCCCCCTTAAAGAAATATAAGCTCTCTTCCAATCCTCCAAACACCTACCCACTCTCTCAACAACCAGATCTCAGATCCCAAAAAGAAGACTGACCACCTAAAGGAAGATCTACAAAAGATAGGTCAATCCATTGCTACAAAAGCAACTATCCTACCAAAGTCGCCAACCATGAATCACCCTTGAAGCCAAATTGATCCCAGCTACACATTCTTAACCATATTAGCATAAAAAAATTTCTAGCGAAAGAATTTTTCAGAACTCAACCACTTTAGCTTTCAAGGGAAAAATAAGAAACCTCTATCCCCTCTCCTGTCTTAGATGATGATAATTTGTAACTTGAGCACACATCACCATCTACTTAACACATAAACCACTATAATGAACAAGAAAGGAGAAAGTGGATCAATTTGCCCAAGTCCAGTCCAACAAGAAAGATTTCTCCACCATGATATCACAACTCCAACCCCTCATTCATGGGTCTAAACAAAATATCATTAGTACATAACACGTTACCTAGAATGTGGAACATTTCAACTGGATCATGATATAACACATGCTCTAAAATGTGGAATGTTAATGGTATATTATATAGATATATTGGTTAAAAAATATGTATGCAGTATGCCACTTGAATGTTTTCGACAGGACATTAAGGTGTTTCTAGATCTAGAAGAGACTTTCTCTTACGAAATAGATTAACTAAAAACCTTTAAAGAACTTAGTGCATTTTGCCTTGAACTCACATCCTTGTTCAGTTTTTCCTCAAACCCTCTTCCATTTGCCCGCATGTAGCCTTGATTCCATCATCCATTATACCATCCTCCTCTAGCCAATCAATATTAACCAATTTTTATGCAAAATACCACTCATTTTCTCCCTCCTATCCAAAAACTTCTTTATTACAATCCTTTTACTTTTCCCTGACAAACCTCAGTTTCTTCTCAAATTTAGAACTCTCGACCCCACACCTGGCAATCAGCTCAACATTTTCACTCTTCCCAAATAAATGATGAGGCAATCACATATTCTGAAAACAAACTTAACTTGGATAAACTCCCAAAAAAAAATGATCAGTCATTCATAAGCAAAGTTAATAATTGCCCAGCGAGACCCACTGTGATTCACCTCAAAAAAAAAAAGCCTATGAAATTCGAATAGGAAAACCAAAGAGCATCCAATTTGCCCAAGGTGGAAACCTGGCATCAAAGGCAGGATAAGAGTAGACTCTGCAGTTCTTCACTCGGATTAGTTTTTTCCCTTAACAGAAAAAGAATAACTACAGAGAATGGAGGATAAGACATCCTCCTAAAAATAACCAGAAAACAATTACAATAAAGCCCCCCCCCCCCCCCCTTCTGGGGGAATCCCTCTCAAGATTACACAACTAAACTCCCCAAAAGAAACCCAAAGAGTGCACCCAAAAGGAAGCAAGGAAAACAACTTTATCCCATGATAACTGGGAAGTAGTTGTTTTGCCACTAAAGATCTTCCCATTCCTTTAGATCCACAAAGTCAAAAAAGAAAGTAAAGATTGTGCACTTTCACAAAAAACCAACCATTCTTACTCCTCCCAAAACTATGATACTCTATCGATAAAAAAGCATTTACAATTCATCACAGTGTCATCGCCATATCAAAAACCAAGAACAGATTGGTCCAAAGCTGCCAAGCCACCTACAAATTGAGAAGCAAATGCTCACTAGTTTCACTTGATTCTAAACCCACAATGCGCATATCCAGATTGCTAGCCTTATAGGGCCTCCTTATCTGCAATAAATCAATAGCATTAAGCCTACTATGAGCCAGAGTCCACATGAAGCCCTTGTCTTAAAAGGAGCCTTACATTCCAAAATCCAAATAAAATTTTTAAAGGAAAAGAGCTTGAGATTTTCAACAAATAAGAGAAGAAAGATTTTGTAGTAAAAGAAGTTGCTTCCCCAATCCAAATCCTCAAATCATTCCTCACTTGAGGAACAAAAGAGTTCAATACTCTCAATAAAATGGTTAGGTCATCAACCTCTCTATCAATTAGATTCCTTCAAAAGTGAAAATCCTAAGAAATAGAGCCCCCTCCAAAGGATAAACATTTGGATCAAATATTTGTCTACTCTTAACTTATGCACAACACATTGTTAGCTTAAATAAAATGATAAAAATGATGTATTTTTTTTTTTTTTAGAATTGCCTTTTCTTTTCCACATACTCTATGAGATCTAATACTCCATACTATGATGTAAATGTGTTGTGCCAATTTTCCCCACTCTTTTTGAAATCCTTTGACTAAACTTCTCATGATTATGCCAAATGAGTAAATAATTACTAATATATGTTCTACATTCTAATCAATTTAAAGAAGAGAGAAGAAAACTTGATAAGCTTCAAGAGTGGACACAATAAAAGTCATATAGATTTTTTTTTTAATCAGATGGATACATCTCCTATCATGTAAGGAATGTAAAGTTATCCAAGGTTAAAGATTAATCACACAGCATAAAGTGCACGCTGGTGCTAGATACATGCACTAGAAAATGGAAGAAATGAGGTAGCATGGATCAAAGTAAATAATTAAGTGGTGGAATGGAGAAAAATATGATAAAATTTAAAGACAACATGATAAAGAAAGCAACTGGAAAATAGAAGATAGCATAAACACCTAGCATGAACCAAAGTAAAAAATTAAGTGGTGGAATGGAGAGAATATAATAAAATTTAAGACAACACGATAAAGAAAGCAACTGGGCAATAGAAGATAGCATAAACACCATTTGGAATAGGATGGCTAATTGCATTTAAAAGGCAGTTAATTAAAAAGAATGGGCTTAAGACATAGCAGCAATACAGAGAAAATATGGAGAACTTTGAAAAGTATAAATACGCAAGGAAAAATGCCCATAAAAAACTATTAGCGAAGCTAAATTTAGAGCATATTAAGTGGCATATTAGACTAAGTACGCAAGATGGGGGAAAAGAACATATTCAAAATTGTTAGGGCCAAAGAAAGAAAGAGTAGAGATGTAGATGATATCAAGGGTATAAAAATGAGAATGACAGCATTTTAGTTAAATAAGAAGATACAAAAGAAAGATGGCGAAATATTTTTTAAGAAGCTACTAAATGAAGACGAAGTAGAAAGCCTAAACTTAGAATTAACAAATGAGGAAAAGCCTAAAAATTTTGACATTATTCGCAAATTGGAATCAAATGAAATTAAGTTTGCATTAAATTAAGTTTGCATTAAAGAAGATGAAAAATAGAAAATCTATAGGACCTAAGGCATCGCTGTTGAAGTTTGAAAATGCTTAAGAGATAACAGAGTGATATGTTTAAAAAGTTTAAAAGGGTGTCCCGGGCCACATGGCTCCCTGCTTTGCAGTGTAGGGGGAGTGTCGTCAGTCGTCACTCTATATGCAGCCTTACCCCTGCTTTTATGCTTTTATGTTTGACAAGTTTACTTTAACAAAAATGTAAGGACTAAGAAAATGTCAAATGAATAGAGGAAAAGCACTTTAATACCCATACACAAAAATAAAGGAGATATCAAAATTGTAATAACTATTATGGATTAAAATTATGAACCATATAATGAAAATTTGGGAAATGGTAATTGAAAAAAGAATAATGTCGCATTCCGCTATTCATAGAATTGAATAGTTACAATAAAAGAATTCAATGGTTTGTATAAAAAAAAAAAACGTCATCACCATAAAGCAAATGACCTTCTAAAAATTTTTATAAATCCATAACTAAGAAAAGAAATAATTAGTCCCAAATTTCACCATCAGAATGTCTATTGCTTTCCTTTTCCATGTCGGATGGCATAACAAGGAATGGACAACGAATAATTATTACCAATATTCCCAAATTTCTCATTGTATTCCATCTTATTTTAGGAATAGTCATTCTGCAAACCAAACGGAACCTAAGGTTAAAATAAAATTTCCCAAAGAAAAATGTTTGGCTTAAGCCTAAGAGATCAACCACATTTGCTCTATACCAAAGTGAAAAGATTAATGGAGAAGTTTGGGAAAAGGAAGAGGGACTTGTACATGGTTCATATTGACCTAGGGAAAGCTTACAATATGGTATGTAGAAATCATAAAGTAGATTTTAGGGAAGAAAAAGGAGCATGTAGTTGGTACACAGATGTCAATATGAACAATGAGTTAGTGAGTAGTGCTAGGAATACCATGAGATAGAATAAGGAATTTGCAATGAGAATGGGTGTTTGTCAACAGCTTGCCTTGAGTTCTTATCATTTTGCTTTAGATATGGATGAACTGGCTAGACATATCTAAAAGAGGTGAAAAAAGGAATGTAGCTCTCACTCCACCCCCTCAGTTCTCTTGAAGCCCTCCTTCCTTTTTTTATTTTTTCTTAGCCATGAGAGATTATTGTATTCTGCCACTGTCCAGACCATTCAATCTACAACTAGAGAAAGTGGGAAAGGATGGGTTTGTGTTCCTGTTAGAGAAAAACAATCACTATATTAGGATTTAATTGGATGCAGAAAAATGGATTGCAGATTATTTGTCCTCTGTCCACTCATAAAACTAGGTTTGGGAGGGTCGATTACTGGATGGCGATCAAGTTAACAAAGATGGGTAAGTTTTTGGAAATGGTGTTGGGATGGAATGAAAAGAGATTGTTTGGTTTTATGGTAGGAGAGTATCATGGTGGCGAATGGAGGAACTTCACAAAAGAATTTCGAGCAATGGTGGAAGAATTAGATAAGGAAGATTTTCTTTCGGTGAAGAGCACTGATTTTGCGGTGTAACAAGATCAGTTGTAGAAAGAAGTAGTGATGTGGTCCAGGTCTGGGTCTGGTCCTTCACGATTAAATTAAAGTTGGGCCTTTCTCTAAGCAAGATGGCTAATGCTAGTTCTGGTTTATTTTCAGTTTGAAGAAGGCCAACGAGCCAGCCCAGTAGGGATATGCCAAAGCCTAGAGAACAGGGATTAAAGGAAGAGCTATGGAAGCTAATATGGTTGAGGCCAATTCTAGGGTTCTGAAGGACCAGAAGGACTGAGCCTGTTTGCTCTAGAATCTAATGGGTGTCTGAATTAGGAGCAATATTCTGATTTACTTGAGAGGAGTGTTGAGCCCAAGAGTAGGCTTGGAAAGGACGATGGAGGCACAAGAAAGGGATCAGGCCTGTCAGGGCCCACTTTGGAAGCATACATGCTTTCAGTCCCACTTGCCTCATTTCCCAGATAGAGAAAAAGAAACTGAGAACATCTTCATTGCAGATTAAGGTCAACGAAAGGTGCATGAAGGAGATATTCAAGCTCAGAATAGCAACTGTTCAGGCAAGTGTGAGCAAGGCTGGCACATCTGCATCCTCAGCGGGAGACGACTGTTACCATGAAAAGATTAGTAAATATCCATTAATTTATTATGATGGAGGAGACTTGACTAAGTCTTAGGAAGGGTGTGGAGGATATCCAAGATAATGGTGATGATGTGGGGGATAAGTTTACAGGAAAGGGAAGGACTAGTGAAGATGACAGTGGTGATAAGGTTTATGTTTGTTGGCAATCTAGGCAGGCAGGTGTGGATATGGAAAAAGCTTTTGAATCCAAGCAAGGTGATTCTGATGGGAGAATGAAAAAATAAATAAATAAAGAAGAAATGCCCAAGGGAACTTGCAAATAGTAAAATCTTCAAGTGTCAAAAGGGGGATATTGATGAGACTCATGGGAGGGTTAGCAAAGGGAACCTATGTTTCTAACTCAATCTAACTTAAAGATTTATGTATGTGCTTCCATCTCCAATGGAAGGGCATTCCTATCTTTGAGGAGATAAAACGGAGGGACTTAGAAGATCAACAGTTGTTGGATAAGATCAGTTGTGGCTGTCTGATACTGATACTGGAGGAAATGAAGTTCATTTAGGAGGGGGTAAAAGAAAGATGAAGATGGGAAGAGTTCAAAGAGGGTTTTCTTATCTAATTCTTTTTTTCTAACTAGTTTCTGTTATGTTTCTTTTGTTGTTTTTGTTTCTTTCTTGAGGATTTCTTGTCCTTTTTACAATATAATCTACTCTTTCTTGATACAGTTTCTTTTATTATCAAAAAATATCTAAAATGAGGTACCATGGTATATGTTGTGTAGATGAAATTGCTTTAGTTTGATGAATCTAAAGGTGGAGTGCAATCTAAGTCAAAATCATGGAGCTTTTTTGTAATGAATCCACTCGAAGGGATGATGAACTCAACACAATTTGTAATGAACTCAAATGAGTGGTAATGCCTGACTGAATGAATTACTTGCAAGAGAATGAAATTACAGGGATGAACTGAATTTAAATCCTTCAATGCTTACATGTAAAATTGAAAATAAGGAAGAACAGGTTGGTTGGTTCGAGAGAGCCACTCTCCTGAAACAGAAAAAAACAAATTGAATTACATTTTCTTAACTCTCCAAACTCTCCTTC
>NC_080417.1:124796150-124843271 GCF_029873635.1 Malania oleifera
ACTTCTTTTTCCACGAACCCTGGGAAGTGAAGTCATTTCAAAACAAAAATTTGCCACTATGATGGAACTTCATAGTAAGTTCTACAAAATTCCACACGATTTCGCCCAGCGTACTGATCCACTGAATTCCCAGTACAATATCACAGCCCCCCCAAAATCAGGGAGTACATATCAACTTCAAATCTAGTCCCTTGCACCACAAAGCTCACTACTGGACATCTTCCCTCACACCGTATCTCTTCTCCATTAGCTACTTTCACCTTCACCTTCTCACCACTATCCAAGGTCAGCTAAAGTCTCCTGACCAGGGCTGGATCAATGAAGTTGTGAGTGCTGCCTGTGTCTACCAATATCACAAAGGATTGTCCCCTAAAACAACCAACCACTCTCATTGTTTTAAAGTGAGGGGATCCCGTCAGGGCGTGTAGGGTAATTTCCACTTTGTCCTCTCCCGATTGCTGCTCTACCCCTACTTCTCCGAGACAATCATGCCATACGACCTCAAGGGGTTCCTCCTTCTCGTTTAAACAGTTGAGCTCATTTCCTTCCAACAAGAAAAGTTAGCAGCCCCACATTTATGCCTTGGATGCCATTTTGCATCACAATTAAAACACAACCCCTTGCTTTTCTTTTCTCTTATCTGTTCTAGTGAGTATTTGTGGACCTGGGTGTTGGGTTTGGCTGCTGGTTTGGTCACAGCTAGGTGATGAGATGGGGTAGAGTGCTTGGGTATGATATACCTCTTAGTTGCTAGGAGGTTTTCCTCTTGTATTCGGGCCTTGCCATAAGCCATATGCACATTGATTGGGTTCAAGAGTTTCATTGCCCACCTGATCTCCTCCTTCAATACCCCCATGAACAAACTGAGCCGATGGCCCTCATCAAGGTCTCTGACTCTATTGGACAATTCCTCGAACTATTCCTTGAACAAGGTTACAGTAGAGGTTTGTTTTAGGTTTGATAATTGCTCCAATGGGTCTTCATAGGGAGCGACCCCAAATCGGGTATGCAGGGCTCTTTCGAATGTCTCCCAACTTGTTAATAGACCAGACCTCTCGAAGTCTTGAAACCAGATCAAGGCCTTGTCCTCCATGTGGAAGGAGGCCAACAAAACCCTTTGATGGGGTGGGGTTTCATGAAATAGGAAGAAATGACTGACCCTATAGAGCCAACCTGCTGGATCCGAACCATTGAATTTAGGAAAATCAACTCTCACCGTTTTAGTTTGAATACCTGCTCTATTTATAATGTGTTGCTCCCCATTGAAGCTCTCATGGGGTTGATATCTGAACTCGTGGCTCGATGTCTCTCTTGTCCCTTCCAGGTCGAATTTCTGCTTGCTGAGACGCTTCACCGCATCGGAGAGAGCTCCCAACTGTTGAGTCACGGTGATGAGTAGCTTCTACTGTTCTGCTTGAGTGATTTGCATCTCCTGCTGAGCTTTCTGATGCTCTTCTTGTGATCTCTTCAGGGCAGCGATGGACTCCAACATCTGGTTCATGCGAGTTCCCTCTCCCATGGTGGTAGGAGTTTGGCTCTGATACCAATTGTAATGAATCCACTCGAAGGGATGATGAACTCAACACAATTTGTAATGAACTCAAATGAGTGGTAATGCCTGACTGAATGCATTACTTGCAAGAGAATGAAATTACAGGGATGAACTGAATTTAATACTGCAATGCTTACAATGTAAATTGAAATAAGGAAGAACAGGTTGGTTGGTTCGAGAGAGCCACTCTCCAGAAACAGAAAGCAAATGTCCAATTTTCTAACTCTCCCCTATTCCCACTGTCCCTCAACTTTATACATAGCAAACTCTAACTAACTATTCTGGAATACCCCCTGCGCTCTACTACAGTTGGCCCCTTAACACATAAGCAACAATGAGCCGTTAAGGGAGTTCGGCCCAGCACCCAGCCCAGCTGCCACGTGATCCACGCCTCGGCCCACGACGATCCGAGCTGCAAAGAGCCGACCTGCGAATGGCCAACCTGCCCACGCGCTCACTTTGTTCGGCCTCTTCTGACGACCTCAACTCAGCACCATCTGTCCGAGCTCCCTTGCGATCAGCTGTTCCGTCCGAGCCCCTCAAGCCCTATGTTCGAGCTCCCCTGTAACGGGTCGTCTCATCCGAGCCCTCAACCAGCTCGGCATCTCTTCTATCTAACAACCAGCTCGGACCCCTTCTATTTGCGTTCCCTGGTGAGGAGTTCCCTTGGCCGAGCCCCTCGATCTACTCGAATTCCCCTCTGGTCGTCGTCTCCGACCTTATTCATGACAACTTTTTCTATCGATAAAAGATCTATTATTAGTTGGGCATCAAGGGGATGCCAACCCAAGGTACAAGCAGTCAGCCGCCCAGCAGGGTGTCACAAATCAAGAATTGTGATCATTCACAATTTGCCCACCATGCCAGCTGGAAGCATCAGCCACCCAATACTCTTTGCAAATTTGAAGCAGAGTAATCGAATCTTTGAAGGCTTTCCTGTTCCTTTCTTTCCAAGCACACCAAAATATGGCAAGAGGAATGAGATTCAAAGCCTTTCTCTTCTCCTTGGTGGCTCTAATGCTTTTCCAAGCTCTAATGCCTTTCCAAGCCCAAAGCTCTCCTCTTACTAAACATGCAGTAACCCATTGCTGTCCAGTCAAGGGCGGAGCCATGTTCCACATACTTCTTGTCCCAGGACAGTGAAGAAGAAAGTGGTTGACTGATTCCGCATCAGCCATACAAAGAAAAAAACTGTCGGTAACAGTCAGCCCATTTTTCTGCAAGTTTTCCAGGGTTAAAATTTTTCCATGCATTGCCTCCCGGGCAAGAAAGAAGACCTTTGAAGGGGCTGCTGTCTTCCAAATACAATTCCAAGGGAGTTTGCAGCAATTTGTTCACATTGGAAATAGCTTCCTGTAGAAAGATCTGACTGTGAAAACAACATGACTGTCCAACACCCATTTTGGTTCACTGGGGATATTTTGGTACCAAAAATTGTAGAGATAGCTATAGAAGTCAAAGAGAGCATGTAGTTCCCAACTTCCCAATCTGCTGCATTTCTAGTAAAGGGAATATTTTAGAAGATCTCCTAATATGAGATTTGAAGATGTCCTAATATGAGATTTGAAGATGATGACTGATGGAGCAAAGCTTCAAAATATACTAGAAGCAAGGCAAAATATTTGAAATGCAATTTTAGTCATTGTAGAAGGAATAGTGGAGAAAGTATTAAACTTGAATCTGTACATAAGATGTAATATATGGCATGTTGGGTAACATGGAAAATTTCTTCAAGTCTATTGTTATGTAGGAGTAATAGCATAGAAAATATTGAACTTAGTAGTTCAAGAAATTACAAATGGCGGTCTATTTTAGTATCTTAATTCTATTATGTAAGTTGAGTGAGAAAAACTCCGCCTACGATGCACTTAATGTCCTAATTTTTTCACACACAACTGGTCCCAAGCCCGGGTAAAGGAGGAGGGTTGTGTTAGGTAGCTGACAACCAGCATAAAATTTTTCAAATCATTATGATATGAATCCTTACCGACTATTTGCTGGGGCGTCCCTTACAAATGACGCGTTGCACTTGTACCACCTGGGTGCAATTAAAAGTGGGTGAGGGTAGGCTAGGTCGTCACCCCGAAGCGACGCGACGTGTCGGCGCCTGGGTACGGTGTCAAATATGAGAGGGTTCCTACATCATTCTAGACGTGGGCAGGTAAAGAAGTTAGTTCAAGAAATTAGGATTAGATTAACAATTTGGAATATAGGGACACTTACGGGTAAAAGCATGGAAATTGTGGACACAATGATTAGAAGAAGAATTAATATAATTTCCCTTCAAGAAACTAAGTGGGTGGGGGTGAAAGCTAGAAAAATTGATAAATCAAGAATTAAACTTTGGTACACTAGAAAAGAAAAACATAAGAATGGAGTAAGAATTATTGTAGCCAAAAACTTAAAAGATAGCGTTATTGATGTAAATAGAGTAGGGGATAGAATTTTAAAAAATCAAGATGGTATTAGGCCAAGAAATAATAAATATCTTTAGTGCTTATGCTCCTCAAGTTGGCTTAGCAGAAAATCTTAAGAGACAATTTTGGGAAGATATGGATAGTATTATACAAAGCATACCAGGGAGGCAGGGACTAAGAAAATATTTATAGGAAGATATCTAAATAGTCCATGATTGCATAAATTGGCGGAAAAGGATTCATATAGCCGACCCCACTTAGTGGGACTTAAGGCTTGGTTTTGTTGTTGTGTTGTTATTTATATCTGAATGGACACGTTGGAATGGATAATAAAAGTTATAATAGGATGCATAGAGGATATGTATATGGAGACAAAAATGAGTCTGGGGTGATGATCGTAGACTTTGCTATATGTATGATTTTAGTATAATGAATACTTGCTTTAAGAAGGGAGAAGAACACTTAATAACCTTTAAAAGTGGACAAAATAGAAGTCAAGTAGATTTTTTTTTTTAACTAGGAGGGTAGATTCATTGTTTATCATGCAAGGATTGTAAAGTTATTCCAGGTGAAAGCCTAACCACACAACATAGAGTCTTAGTGTTAGATATATGTATTAAAAAATGGAAGAAAAAGGATAAAATAAACCAGTGTAAGAGAACTAGGTGGTGAAACCTAAAGGGAGAAAATATAATAAATTTAAAGATAAAATTATCAAAGATGGGGATTGTACTATAGAGGATGGGATAGATACAAATACTCTTAGAAGTAGATTAGCTAACACTATTAAAAAGATAGCAAAAGAAATTTTAGGTGAATCAAGGGAAAGATTCTCGAATAGCAAAGAAAGTTAGTGGTGGGATAAAGATGTCTAGAAAGTCGTAAAGGCAACAAAAATAATTTGGTATAAAACGTGACAAAAAATGTAGAAACATGGATAACTTTGAGAAGTATAAGGAGGGGAGAAAATATGCAAAAAATGTCATTAGTGAAGCTAAATACAGATAATTTAATAGTTTGTATGATAGATTAGATACAAAAAAAAGAAGGAGAAAGAGATATATTTAAACTTGCTAAAGCTAAAGAAAGTAAGGACTTAGGAAATGTAAAATGTATAAAAAGTAAGGATGATATTGTCTTGGTTAAGGACAAAGACATTAAAGAAAGATGGCAAAGTTACTTTAGTAAATTGTTTAATGAAAACCAAATAGAAGGCTTACACTTAGATTTGACAAATGAGAAAAAGACTAAAAATATGAGATTTATTCGCAAAATTTATGTTAACAAAGTTAAGTTTGCACTAAAAACGATGAAAAATGGGAAAGCTATAGGACCGGATAACATCTCAATTAAAGTTTGGAAATGCTTAGGTGATAACGGAATTATATGGTTAACTAATTTATTTAATACAATTATAAAAACTAAGAAAATGTCAGATGAATGGAGGAAAAACATTTTAATACTTATATACAAAAATAAAGGAGATATTCAAAATTGTAATAACTATCATGGAATTAAACTTATGAGTCATATGATGAAACTATGGGAAAGGGTAGGGTAGTTGAACAAAAATTGAGGTTAGAAACGATGATCTCAGAAAATCAATTTGGTTTTATGTCTGAGAGATCTACCACAGAAACTATATATCTTTTAAGAAGATTAATGGAAAAGTTTAGGGAAAAGAAGAGGGACTTGCTTATGGTATTTATTGACCTAGAGAAAGCATATGATAGGATACCTAGGGAAGTTCTATGGTAGGTTTTAGGAAGAAAAAGGGTATATGTAGTAGGTATACTAATGTCATTAAGGATATATACGATGGAGTAATGACTAGTGTAAGGACTAGTGTAAGACAGAATATATGAAATATAATTTCAGTAATGGTAGGAGGAATATTGGAGACAAAGTTAAACTTGATGATGAAGAAATAAATAGCACTTGTAGATTTCAATACATTGGATCTATTATGCAAGCTGAAGGAGAAATTGAAGATGATGTAATACATAGAGTTAAAGCAAGTTGAATAAAATGGAGAAGTGCTTCAAGTGTGCTTTGTGATCGTAGAATATCCTGAAAATTAAAAGGCAAATTTTATAGGACGGCTATAAGACCAACTATGCTATATGGATTAGAATGTTGGGCGACAAAGAAATAGAATATCCAAAAAGTAAAAGTTATCAAGATGAAAATGCTTAAATGGATGAGCGGTATAACATTGAAAGATAAACTAAGGAACGAACATATTCGCGGTAATTTAGGTGTAACTCCTATATAAGATAAGATAAGGGAGGGATGACTCAAATGGCATGGACACTTGCAATGTAGGCCACATAGTGCATCAGTGAGGAAGAGTAAGTTAGTTAATGTGGGGGTCAGTAGAAGGAGTAGGGGTGGACCTAAAAAAACTTGGAAGGAAATAGTGAGTAAGGATTTAAGAGCCTTAAATCTGTCAAAAGAAATGGTCCATGATCGCATTAATTGGCGAGAAAAAGATTCATATAACCAACCCCACTTAGTAGGACTTAAGGCTTGGTTCTGTTGTTGTTCTTGTTGTTGTTGTTGTTGTTGTTGTAAATTGAGTGAGAAACTGAATAAGAAGTAACACAAAGTTAAAGCAAACTATGTAAAATGGAAAAGTGCTTTGAGCATGATGTGTGATCATAAAGTACTTCTAATTTTAAAAAAAAAAACAAAAAAAAATCTATACAATAACTATAAAGCCATGCAATATTGGAACAAAATGTTGGACAACAAAGACACAGCATATCTAAAAAGTAGAAGTAGCACTAACGAGAATGCTATGATGCATGAGCAATATAACTCTAAAAGTAAGGAATGAATAACACATCCATGACAAGCTAGGTGTAGCACACTGGCACCTATAGAAGATAGATAAAGGAAATGTAGTCAATATGGTTTGGACACTTGCAACATAGACCAAATAATGCTTAGGTGATTTTGTTGTGGTAGACACAATACGAGGGAGGGTAGACATAGAATCACTTAGACCAAGATAGTAGGGAATGGCAAAAGAAGATTCATGTAGCCAACTAGTGGGACTTAGGAGTTGGTTGGAATTGTTATAGTTGCTGTTGTTGTTGGTGGCGGTGGTGTTCTAATCAATTTATTCCATGAGTTTTTAAGATTAAAAGTTTTTGTGCCCATAAGAAATCTCAAAGTAACTCATTGAGAACTTCTAGGTGTATAATCTAAGAATAATATCACTCTTTATTAATTTGGAAACTGTGCTAAAAGCTTACACACACTTCCAGTGACACATGAGGGTATGACTGCATGTGCTTCTAAGATGGTTTTCCATGAAATGTACGAGCATTTCATCTCACATTTGAAAAATGAGCATTACACAAATCATTGTGTCAACAAGAGCCGAACTTGAAGCACAGCATTTTAATTTAGTAAGCATTAATACATCAGCACAGAGATTTTTTTCATTTAGCTAATTTTAACCAACATTCAGAAGATCTTATTAACTGAATTTGTTGTTTTTCAAACTTCAGCATGGTATAAGTTGTATAACATTGCAACAAAGATCAAAATCTACCATTCTACTATCTTTAAGTTCTGTAACTTTCTTGAGAAATTTATATTAACAGGTTCTACTACTGCTCACTGAACCCCAAAAGTTCTCTACTAAGGCAAGAGGAAGGCTATGCTGGGTTAAGACCAGCATCGGATTTTTTTATTTTATTTTTTTTTTGTTGGAAGTTACAAGATATACTAGAAGAAAGTAAAGAGATGGAATGTACAGACTCCAGTTAAATGGGAAAGTAACCTGCAGAAAGATAAGGCACAACAGAAAACAAGAGAGATTAAAACAGTGCGCGGAAGTTATGGTCTGTGATACGCACTGCAAATACCAATAATCAAACTCTTGTTTGAAATATAGCGCCTCCTCAAAGTAACCTTTATCTACACTTCTACTTTAGTATCGCCTTACAAGAGAACAATGTACTGAGATTCTTTAGATGATTAAGACTATTAACAGCCTTCATTTATAATTGACAGTCATGGAAGCGCCTCAAGGGCCAAGGCAAGTCAGTTAACATTGCTTAATTCTATCGAGTTTCCAATCCCACCATAAACAAATGAACTCTTCATAGCCTATAAGTTCCTGAAAAGATCTAAAATGAATAACACTAAATCAAGTGATTCAAATTAATTGCAATGCAGATCAAATCATAACACAGCTGAATCAAATTAGGAAACGAAAAACAATAGAAATCAATAGAGAGGCGGGGGGAGAGAGAGAGAGTACTTTGGCAGGATCGATGAAAGGGATAGACTTGAGGAGATCTAAGACGCGAGAAGTGACTTCCTCTTTTTCCAAGCAAGAAGAAGGAGAGTAAGCCGGTGATAGAGAGAAAAACCTAGCTCCAGCTATAATCCCCGGCACAGTAGAACCATTGAAGAAACGAAGCGGGGACGAGTAAACTTTTGAAGATGAAGATGAAGAAGATGAAGAAGATGAAGACAATCTGAGAGCGCGAATTCCAGATCGAACAGCCTGCATTTCTCACCCTCTTTTCCTTCAAAAGCTCAACCACTGGTTCCCTGTCCTCCCCTCTCTTCCCGTTGTCTCTGTAACTTCGGCTTGCAGACTCACAGTAATTACAACGTGGGTAAACGGGTTGAAGCCGATCCATATCCGACCGAGCCCAGCCCGGCTCATGGGCCATGGCCCATGGGGTTCCAAGTTCCAAACCGATCCATACACTAAAACAAAATTTATTTGAGGGCTCAAATATAACTTCTTTACTGTATAAGAAAAGTATAAAAATTAACACTCCTTCATTTTCTATCACCATAAATATCATCATAAAGTATGTGTTATACTTATTGCCCTATAAAAGGATCTTCTCTCCTTCTCATTTTGATATATACGCTCAAAAAAAAAGCTTAAAGTATGTAGACAAAAAGAAAGGATGAGAGAAAATGAGAGCTAAAAGAAATAGAGATATTTTGTATAAAACCAATTTCAAATCATCTTATAATTTGTCTCAAGATAATCAAGTTTTTTGTCACATCCGCCCGTAGAGTAGGCATAACCGAACCACGTAAAATTTATGTCTCATTTTATTTATTTTTCTACATCTCATACAACACGTTATTAGCGCGAGACTCTAACTATCTGAAATATTTCTTTAAATCTTATTTAATTTATTTCTTGTAAGTTTTACTCCACAAGAGTATAATATTCTCCAGAAGAGAATGTCTTTTAAAGTTTAAAGAGTATCAATTCCTAAAAGAGATGGTAAGATAGACCTCTTAACAAAAACTATGTATCTAGTCTCCATAAAAGATGGTAAGTATTTATATCTTGAAGATGATATATTTTTAATCTCTGGGAGACATTAAGATGAGACGTTTATCCTCCATATGAGATAGTACATTTAACATCTGGAAGAGGTGGTAAATTATTATCCATTTTCATATTGTAATTGAAATCATACTCCTAAAAAGTACAAATTGAGAAAAAAAAATATATTGTTCATAAAGTAACATATTTGAGTACCCCCGAAAGGGTGAAAGTAATATTATATTTATTATTATCTCAGTTTTATTTCATTTTTTATATTTTATTTTTCTAAATTGTTTTATTATTATTAATTTATTTAGATGTCGAACCTAAACAAAACTAAATTTGTTCCCCTTAATATCAAAGACAACAATTATGTATCATGGATTCTTGATATTGATATTCATCTAAATGCAATGAACTTGAGAAACACTATTTTAGATGAAAATACCACATCCCTGCAGGATCGCGCAAAAGTTATGATCTTTCTTCGTCATCATTTAAATGAAGAATTAAAGACTCAATACCTCACTATCAAAGACCCACTTATCTTATGAAAAAATTTAAAGAATAGATTTGACCATAAAAAAACTATGATTTTATCAAATGCTCAACATGAACGGTTGTACCTGAGGTTGCTAAATTTTAAAGCAGTAAATGAATATAACTCAACTCTGCATAAGATTAGCTCGAAGTTAAAATTATGTGGTGAAAATATTACTGATGAAGACATGCTTGAAAAGGCATGTACTATTTTTTATCTCACTAATGTGCTCCTAGAGCAGCAATATAGGGAGAGAAACTTTATAAAATTTTATGAACATATATCATGTCTTCTTGTTGCTGAGCAAAATAACGAGCTTTTGATGAAAATCACCAAACTCGCCTTGTTGGCTCTAGAATAAAGTCTAGAGGGGGGTGAATGGATTCTTTTGCGTATTTAGAATTCTTCTACAAAATAAGAATTTTTGGCAAGATGTAAGTAATTATATCACAATGTAAATAAAATAAATCAAGCACAAGATATAAATTAAAGAGTTTAGGGAAGAAAAGCTTAACAAATGATTTTAATGTAGTTTATCCCCTTGCCTATGTCCACATCATCAGACACACTCAATGATTCCATAATCCACTATAATCTCCTTCACCGGCGGAGAAGCCTTTACAACCGGGAACAAATCTCTTTCACTCACCAAGAGCTGCAAAGTTCACCAAGAATCCTTGCATGTTGGTTTACCAAGAACCTTCAACCACAGTTCACCAAGAACCCTTTGCGATCCGATTCACCAAGAACCTTTTACAACTTGAAGATGGAATACAAAACAAATGCTTATAAAATGAGCTGATAATTAATACAACCCAAACCTCACACAACACTCTCAAAGTAATGATTCACAACAAAGATAAGGAGCAAAAGAGAAGTTGAGCACTTGAAATATGAACTAAAATGTGGTGTCCTTGGGAATGATATATGAACTACTAAATCAATGTTTAAAACAAGTCTTTGGACTTGTATTTATAAGTAAAATGGGCTACTAGCCGTTTTATGGCCGTTGGGATGATATATTATATGTTTACTTTGAAACTAGTTATTTAAAGCCTTTAGGGACTTAATTCTGATGTAAACCATCAATTCTTTAACCCAATTAGTCAATTGTTTACCCCATTTAGTTGATTGATTACCCCAATTAGTTGACTGATTTAGCATATTTAGCTACTGCCCTAATTAGTCAACTAATTGCCCAAATTAGTCAATTGTTTGCCCAATCAATAGACTAATTGCCCCAATTAGTCAACTGATTGCTCCTTAACTAAAAGTGTCTTCAACATGAAAGTTGTGGGATGTTTTCTTAGCTATCCATAGATACTAAGATTTCCCTTTTTGGAGTTTTCAAACAAAAGTTATGCTCCAAATACCGAAGGGTATTCAGGAAATTTGAGAGGTTAAAAGATTATAATACTAATTGATTTAAAAATTGTCCTTATAAAAATATACTTGATTTTCTTGAATATTTAGGTACATAAAAATAGTTTTGACTCAATCGGGACCAAGTATATTGAAGCTCACATTACTAAGACCATTTCACATTTATCCCATTTTAATCAAAGTTGAGTATAAGATATTTTCATATAAGTCATGATTTTGCCTTTAAAAAATCATAAGTATGAAACAATGAAAAACTTATTTTTCATTTAACTGATATCCTATATACTCTTATGAACTAATATGCACATGCATTTGCTTAACTCTTGCTCAGTAAACATGTGTGAAGTAGAGCTACAAAAGTTACAATAAACACTACCTCAAATACTCTCCATTACATATGATTCTATATTAGCTTCCTTGGATGTGCTTAAGTTCTTCCAAGTGCGTGTCCTTTTGATCTTTCCTACTCGAACGTCCACTCGGTCCGATCTTTGCATTTGATCCAGTATCTTCATGTATTTGTCTTGTACCTGTACTAACTTGTTCTGCAAAGATAGATTATACTTGGGAACTACAAATAGGTTAATATCATCAAAACACATTAAATATAATTATGTAGCCACTAAGGCTAACAACCTCCCCCTTTTTGATGATGTCTAACCTATTAAGATTTTACTTAATCTTTGCATTTGAGTTTGTACTTATCATAACTAGATATGCAAAGATTAGTTTACCTAAAACCACTAATGGGTTGTTATCATCAAAACATGACAATTAGGATCATATAGCCACCACGACTAACAATCTCCCCCTTTTTTATGATGGCAAACCATTGGTGTTCTTACAAGATATAATTTACAAGCTCCCCCTTAATTTATGCATATTGTTTGAATAAGATGAAATTTTACTCCCCCTTACTATATGCATATAAGACATAATAAAAACATTCAACTGGATATTTCATATCCATTGGAGCTATAACATACAATACATTAATAGAAAGTTCATTTAAAAATAAAACAAGGAGCAAACTAAACTTTCATCAGATTTGTACCTAATACACCAATCTATAATACACTTCTCCCTCTATACACCAAACACCACATAACTTCTCCCCCTTTGATCATCCTCAAAAAGAGATCATTTAGCTTAAAAATGACCTAAAAGCATATTTAAGACCAATTTCCATGTTGGTGAGGCGAGTATGTGCTAAACCAAAATGTCAACCTGCCTCGGTTGATTTCCGTCAACGATTTTCTCAGAAACCGTCGACGGTTTGGTGCAAAACCAAACTTGAAGTAACAGATTGGCCTCTTGATTTATTCCTTACTCATGAATAATGATTGATAATCGTCCAATAATATAAAGCTCTAATTGATTGATCTAACGTTGAGAGCTTATAAATGGAGTAAGGATAGATACTCTTATGCAAAGGATACTAAAAGGTAAAAGTATAAGAGTGTAAGAATAAATTTTTCTTCTTTTTTTAGTCAACCATATATTTGTGAATGCTCAAAACCAAATTGCATTTCACAAACACATTGATGCTCATGGTTGAGTGTGGGTAAATAGGTTCTTGATCAATCATGAATGTAGGGAACCTATTATTACTTTGAGATAATTGATAAGATGAATTTCCCAATTATTCAATATTGGGCATAAATGAGTATAAGGATCCAAAAATTTTCACACTTAAGTCTCAAAGCGACACTTTATTTAGTTAAAATGTGATAAGTATGATACCAAGCCAGCTCATCACTTGGCACTACCAGCATAACCTTCTACCATCACCACTACAGAGTACAACAAGGCACTGCAGAGGATTAGTACATTTTTTTTCTAAAAGTAAAAGACGTTGATTTTGATTATGAGGAAAGCTATTAGACAGGTGTCCATGGAGTCAAGGAGATTGATCCTAAATTGTAAGGAAAGTTGTCAGCTCTAGAAAAGGTCAATATAAGTTATGTAATAGCATAACAGAATATATAATGATTTAATTAATGTTAACTTCTCCTGAGCATTCTGATGAGCTCTTGATGCTCAAGTTAAGCAATTATTTTCAACAAAGTGAATCTTAGATTAGAGGTAGATTAGACCTATGTTAAGATAGTCTCTCTTAGAATTACTTTGGTATTGCTTTCTAGATTAGCATCCAAATAATGAGTCCTATATTCCTTGGCAGGGGATGCATATCAGATTTGATTATAACTTGAGAGCTATTTTTAAATTTAGTACATAATTTCAAGGTAATCATAAAAGGACATTTTCCATAACGATTTCATGCTTGTGATTTAAGCATGATAAGTATGTCCTTACTATTTGGCAATGAGCATTCAGAAGCATACGAGGCCTTTTTTAACAATGCTCTAGGCAATATATTCTCCCAGTTAGCCACTAATGGGAAAGTACTCTAAGAATATGCTCAAAATTTGAGCTAGAAAATAATATGGAAGAGAATGCCTTTTCATTAACAATGGTTAAGAAATTTCCCATAGGTCAAACATAGAGGGAATACTCTTTCTCGAGTCAATATAGCTAAAAATCCCTAGTAGATACTTCTAAATGATCTTGATGGGATATCTTTTGGTAAGCACTAGTAGATTATTGCTAGAAAATTTTTCACTAGTAGGGTTTTGCTATAATATTTGTGATGACTTGAATTTTCATTATGAATGTCCTTGAATTTGGATCAAATATTCAATGTCAATGCTCCAAGATGAGTTTAGGATTGGATGGTACACAATACCTGTGATGACATGAAATACTCTCCCAAAAACTCAATCCTATGCATGGGATATGTCATGTTATAAATTTAGATATTCTTACTAAGTATCCAAAGTAAAGCATATATCATCAAAAATAGATTATGTAACTAAGGAATACATCTCTTGTCCATAAGAGATGAATTTACCTACTATAGCATGCTTTTGAACCTTCATTCAACACATAAGTTATTCATATCAGAAATACAAGATTTCTATTTTCACCCAAAAATAGGCTAGTTGAGTCCTTTTACCTAGTATGTTTTTGGAGGAATGATATCTTATGGATTCATGCGAAGATCAATATCTCACAAAAGCATTTTTTATTTCATTCCTTTCTAGTTGAAAAGAACAAGCCTAAGTATTGATCTTGTGAGGGTGTGCATGCTATTTTATCCCATAAGCTATAGCCAATACTTCAAAAAAAATTAACCAATCAACAAGGATATATTTAGTTAAAACATTATATTGGATTTATTATTTGAACTCATCATATTGGTTTAATTTTCTAAAGTCCCCAACGTAGTAATTAAGCAATTATTATGTGTGGTTTGGGATTTTATACCTTGAGCGCAATTATGGTAAGTGTCTATAATTTTGTACTATATAGATTCACTTAGTCATCACTAACCCTTTTTACCTAGGTGTGGTTAAATCTACCTAATTTCTATCAATTGCCTAATCCTAGGTTCTTAGGAAGCCATAGTCTAATATTTAGGTAGTTTGTTTTGGTACCCATTCTTCCTTGGGTCCCAAGGGGTTAGTCTTTTTGACTACCTATTTTTGCTTCCTTTCTTTACCTCTAGCACCTCTAAATGGGTAAGTGTAACAAATGTGACATTTCCTTTCACAATACAAGCAAGTCTTGTTTGCATGTGAAGGATTTAATTTATTTCCCCTATTTGGTGAGGCATTAATATGAGATTTATAGGAGGAACCATAACATAAATTCTTTTTGCAAAATCTATTTCTTTGGGTTCCTAAGGGCTTATTAACGTTTTCTATCCCATTGATGGAGTTACTATAATCTTTATTTTTATTTTTCAAAAGAACATTTTCCTTTAAAATATTTTCAATTTGATATTTTAAATTTTCTATTTTCCCTTTTAAATTTTCATGCTTTTTTTGAGTTTTTATAATAAGCTCCTCATTCGCTCCTCATTCTTCTTTTTAAAAGAATCATTTTCCTCTTTCAATGAGGATTCCCTTTGTTTAGATAAAGTAAGCTCTTTCTCAATATTTTTGTTCTTTCTTTTTACTAAAACTAATTCATCATATATTTTAGCACAAGTATTCACTAATTCATCATATGAAGGAGTATAATCATCGTTATCGGAACTTACCTCTTCTTGCTCATTAGCCATGAAATAAGAGTGTTCCGCTCCCTCTTCTACTTCATTGTTGGTGGAAAGTCCATCGAATTTTTTTCCAAGTTGTAGCATCAGCATCACTGTTCTTCTTAACTTCGTATGTGTCTTTGAGCTTGTCCCAGATTTCTTTTGTGGTTTTACATCTGCAAATGCGATTGCACTCTTCATCGCTCAAGCTACAATATAGAAAATATTTTATTTTGAAGTTAAGTTGTACTAACCTCTTTTCAATCGTTGTAAACTCGGTGATTGACTTTGGGAAATCTTCATTCTTCTTGGTGAAGGCGAAGTCTCCATTTGAGATGATTTCCCACATATTCAAATTGCACGAATGAATGAAGATGGCTATACGATTTTTCCATGTTGGGTTGTAGGTGCCATTGAACATCGGTGGTCTGTTCACAATTGCTCTTCACAAACTAAAGTGTCCATTATATACGTTATTTGATCTTTCCACTCTCAAATTTACTCCGATAAATTAAGTGTCTTACTCTGATACCACTTGTTGGCCCTGGAGTAGAGTCTAGAGGGAGGGTGAATGGACTCTTTTGCGTATTTAGGCTTCTTCTACAAAATAATAATTCTTGGCAAGATGCAAGTAATTATATCATAATGTAAATAAAATAAATCAAGCACAAGATATAAATTAAAGAGTTTAGGGAAGAAAAGCTTAACAAACGATTTTAACGTGGTTCAGCCCCTTGCCTACGTCCACGCTTTGAGACACACTCAATGATTCCAAAATCCACTATAATCTCCTTCACCGACGGAGAAGCCTTTACAACCGGGAACAAATCCCTTTCACTCACCAAGAGCAGCAAGGTTCACCAAAAATCCTTACACTTCGGTTCACCAAGAACCTTCAACCATGGTTCACCAAGAACCCTTTACGATCCGATTCACCAAGAACCTTTTACAACTTGAAGATGGAATACAAAATAAATGCTCCTTGAATGAGCTCATAATTAATACAACCAAAACCTTACACAACTCTCTCAAATTAATGATTCACAACAAAGATAAGGAGCAAAAGAGAAGTTGAGCGTTTGAAATATGAACTAAAATGTGGTGTGCTTGGAAATGATATATGAACTACTAAATCAATGTTTAAAATAAGTCTTTGGACTTGTATTTATAGGTAAAATGGGCTACTAGTTGTTTTATGGTCGTTGGGATGATATATTACATGTTTACTTTGAAAATTAGTCGTTGGGACTGAATCATGATGCAAACTGTTGATTGTTTAACCCAAATAGTCGACTGTTTACCCCATTCAGTCGACTGATTGCCCCAATTAGTCGACTGATTCAGCATATTTAGCTATTGCCCCAATAGTCGACTAATTGCCCAAATTTGTAGTCAATTGGTTGCCCCTCAACTAAAAATGTCTTCAACATGAAAGTTGTGGGATGTTTTCTTACCTTTCCATAGATACCAAGATCGCCCTTCTTTGGAGTTTCCTAGCAAAAGTTATGCTCCAAATCCCGAAGGGTGTTTAGGAAATTTGAGAGGTGCATAAGTGAGGTTTTAAACCAAGTCAGGACCAAGCTTTCAAAGATCATAACACTAATATGATTTAAAACTTGTCCTTGTGAAAATATACTTGATTTTCTTGAATCCTTAGGTACATAAAAATAGTTTTGACTCAACCAAACCAAGTATATTAAAGTTCACAATACTAAAATCACTTCACATTTGTCCCATTTTAATCAAAGTTGAGTGTAATGACCTCAAAAATTATCTGCATGGAAGTGTTAAAAAAATTTAAAAATTTTAAATTTTTTTAAATAAATAAATAAATAATTAATAAGAATTATTAATTTAATAATATAATATATATATTAATATATAATATAATATAATATTATAATTTTACATATATATATATATAAAACCTCCTCAAGCTTCTTAAAGCTTTAGGAGGATTTCAAATTGAAATCTAGAGACCCCCACCCCATGGAATGCTCTCTCTCTCTCTCTCTCTCTCTCTCTCTCTCTCCTCTCTCTCTCTCTCTCTCTCTCTCTCTCTCTCTCTCTCTCGCCAGACTCTCTCTTTCTCTCTCTTCAATTCTCTTCATTTGTAAGCCAAATCAAAAAACGAACATCATATTCAGGTCCTAACTCCGCTCCTCAACACTTTAACCGGAGTGGATTCGTCATTTGGACGTCGTAGGCACCACTCTAGGGCTAAGATAAGGGGAATAGATTATGTCAGGTTTATTTTAAAAATATTCCTGATTAAATTTGAGTATGTGAATTTAATTAGATTTATGTTAATTAAAATATGCCCGATTTAAATTGAATATGTGAAATTAATTATATCTATGTTTAGATTTTATTCTAAAAATATGTCCGAGTTAAATTAAATTGCAGGGATTTGATTATATCATATTTTTAGGGGATATTTTAGAATTAAATTAAACTGTAGGGATTTGATTATATCAGATTATTGGGAATAATTTGGAATTAAATTAAACTGCAGGGATTAGAGTATATCGAATTTTCTTGGAATATAATGGAATTAAATTAAATAGGTGAAATTAATCATACCCTTATTTTCAGCAAAATATATATTTTTTCACAAGCAGTTATTATATTATGATTTATCAGTCAAATCGTGTGACATGAGAATAATTATTATTGTATAATTAAACATGATGATTTTTATATAGTAATGAAATGATAGTTTAGACAACTTTATGCCAAGTTCATATGGCTTATGCTGAGTTATGAAATGACAGTTTTATACAGAGATATGATATGATAGTTTTTATACTGAATTGTGAACATGTCAGATTTTATACAGACTTATGAAAATGAGATCATGTTACAGTTTTGTTATATGAATTGTATTATATGGTAGCAGAACCTTGATGGACTAGTTATGATTCAGAACACGGTACCGGTGTGAGTTATGGTATATAAATGTCTTTTTCAGTTAAAGTTAAATTAATGGTTATGTTTTGCTTATGTAAAAACTCATTTGTCACACACTGATGATAATCTATTTCATCTTACTTAGAAGTGTCTCACCCCAATAATTTCAACATTTTAGGAAGTACTAGGAACCAAGCCCAGAGAGCTCAGGGGCGGGATTAGTTAGTGTTGTATAGTTAAGTTCTGGTGAGACACTGATATGTGTATGTAGTTATGCTTTTAACTGTTTGGGATGTAAATAATCAGGATTTTTGGAGGTATATGTATAATTATGGTGGTCTTAGAACTCTGGCATAGTTATTGTGGTATTTATGCTTTCCGTTGCATGTTTGATAAGGAGTTATGGACAGGTATACCCAGTACCCCACTTCGAGTTCGGGTCGTTGGTATCAAAGACATATGTCATGGGGAATAGCATTCCAGACCCACTGGGATCGGGGTGTTACAGTTGTGGTATAAGGGCAGTAGAATTTTTGGGTCTTCACAGTTGTGGTATCAGAGCCTAGGTTGTTAGGTTCTGCAAACTTTAGTAGATAACAATACCAAAGTATAGGAATAAATTTTGATGAGGGTAGGAAATGGGTAAATTAGGAATATAGTAAGTCATTATTGGAGGTTAAAGTGGAATTTTGGGTTCTTCCCGCAGCCTGGAGGCAGAAATTCCATGATGGTTTTTTGTGATTTTCCTAAGACGATGGTTTCAGGAAAGCTATAGCAAACTATTGTTAGTTTTTGTTTCTAAGCAGTGAGACTGGGACTTGAAATGATAAATTTGAATGCTAAGTTGATTTGTTTGTATAAAGGAAGTTCCTAGGATAGCCCAAGTATTTTAATATGAGGATAGAATGTATTTTTATAGTATCTTAGTCAAACGATTGTATCGGTCGTGTTATGATATAGGATTCTAAGATTGTTTTTTGTCCTATTTTTAGGATGGACTCTGGAAATAACAACACAAATGTTGGAAGTAGTGGCAACGTGGGGGCTTCCAGCATGGGTGGCAGTGATTCTAATCAAGTATTGTGTAGTGTAGCTCAGCAGGTCATGGCGAAGATTGCACGGAACTCTAGGGAACAGAATTGCCCACTAGCTGATCAAGGCTGTACCATAGAGTAGTTTACCCAGATGAATCCCCCAGCTTTCTCAGGAGGAGCCAACCCAACTATTGTAGAGAGTTAGGTACAGGAGATTGAGAAGATACTAGCAGTGTTGCGTTGCACTGATGAGCAGAAAGTCCTCTATGCCACATTTAAGATGACGGAAGAGGTCAAGCGGTGGTGGTTAGCTGTGAGCTACTTGAGGAGCAGAGGCCAGTACTCGCAGCATTGACCTGGAACCGCTTCAAAGAAATCTTCTTTTATCGGTACATCACCGCCTCCACTAGGGATGCTAAGGCAGAGGAGTTTCTGAACCTAACCCTGGGGCACTTGACTATGCAACAGTATGCAGCCAAGTTCTTTGAACTGTGTCGCTTCGCCCTATATATGATTCTATATGAGTCCAAAAAGGTGCAGAGGTTCGAGAAGGGCTTGAGACAGGAGATTTACGAGTTAGTGACGGTCTTACAGGTGCACGATTTCTCGGAGCTGGTGGATAAAGCCACCATAGTAGAGACGAGTCGGCAGAGAAGCACAGGGTTGCAGAGCCAGAGGAAGAGGCCCATGCTTCCTAGTTCTCACGCAGGTGCGAGTCAGGGGCCTTAGAGGAGGCATGGTAGCAGTGGAGGCTAGAGACGAGAGATGGGAAATCAAACATTTCAGGGTAACTCATCATACCCTATTTGCCCTAGATGTAACAAAAGGCATCTGGGGGGATGCAGAAGTGGATCAGGTACCTATTTCCTGTGCGGTGACCCAACCACGTTTTACAAGACTGTTATGTACCATTGAACAATGCACGCCCACCTAATTAATACCGGGGAGGTAATTAGGAGCCCAGAGGCTACTACTAGAGGAACACCACCTAGGCACGGGTCTATACTCTTACACTGGGGGACGCAGAGAATACAAGTGACGTGGTGACAGGTATTGTTTTCATGTTTTCAAATAAAGTTGTTGTGTTATTTGATTCAAGAGCAACACATTCTTTCATATCTCTGGAGTATATTAAACTGTGTGGGGTAGAAACTCAACTATTAGACGCTGAATTATCTGTGGCCATGCCGATAGGAACATTAGTTGTATGTAGAAAAATGCTTAAAGACTACCCAATCTGTATTCAGGGGAAAATGCTACCCACCAATCTAATAGTATTTGAAATGCACGAATTTTATGTGATTTTGGGAATGGACTAGCTAGCTTTCAATCATGTCATTATTGACTATTATAAGAAAGAGGTAGTGTTCAGACCTCCTAGGGAGTAGGAGTACAGGTCTATTGGGTCATGCGTGCCCTCCGCTCCCCAGATACTGTCGGCTATTCAGGCAAAGAGGCTACTTCTGGAGGGATGTCAAGGGTACCTAGCTTGTGTGAAGGAAGCACCCGAGGGAGAATTAAAGTTGGAAGATATCCCAATAGTTAGGGAATACTCTGATGTTTTCCCAGAGGATTTACCCGGGGTGCCTCCCGACCATAAAATTGAGTTTGCCATTGACTTACTTCTAGGGACGACACCAATCTCTAAGGCTCCCTACATAATGGCTCTGGTAGAGTTGAAGGAATTGAAGGAGCAATTGCAGGAATTACTAAACAAGGGATTCATCAGACCTAGCGTGTCACCCTGGGAGCACTAGTGCTTTTCGTGAAAAAGAAAGACGAGTCGATGAGGATGTGTATCGACTACCAGGAAATAAATAAAGTGACGATTAAGAATAAATACCCGCTACCCCAAATTGAAGATCTGTTTGACCAACTTCAGGGAACACAGGTCTATTATAAGATCGATCTTCAATCCAAGTATCATCAAGTGAAAGTCAAATGCTCCTGCTGCATTTATGGACCTGATGAACAGGGTCTTCCATGAATATCTAGATCAGTTTGTGGTGGTTTTTATTAATGATACTTTTGATATATTCGAGGAGTCTCGAGGATCATGAGACTTATTTGAGGTTGGTACTCCAGGTGCTATGGGAAAAGAAATTTTATGCTAAATTCAGGAAATGTGAATTTTGGCTGAAGAAAGTTACATTCTTTAGACATGTGATATTCGGGGATGGTGTTTCTGTAGACCCTAATAAGATAGAGGTGGTAGTGGAGTGGGCGAGACCAAAGACTGTTAAGGAGGTTAGGAGTTTCTTGGGTTTAGCAGGGTACTATCGCCGATTCGTGGAATGATTTTCTAAACTATTGGGTCCTCTGACATGGTTGTCGAGGAAAAATGTAAAGTATGAGTGGACTGATAATTGTGAGCAGAGTTTTCAAGAATTGAAGCAATGACTCGTCACTGCTCTGGTTTTAACTATTCCATTAAGAGATGATGTGTTTGTGATTTATAGTGATGCGTCTCAGAAAGGGCTTGGGTTTGTTTTGATGCAACAAGGGAAGGTCATGGCATATGTTTCTTGGCAACTGAAGGAGTACGAAAAAAAATTATCTGACACATGATTTGGAGTTGGCGGCAGTGGTGTATGCGTTAAAAATCTGGAGGCACTACTTGTACGGTGGAAAGTGCGAGATCTTTACGGAAGACAAAAGCCTTAAGTATTTCTTTACACAGAAGGAACTGAATATGAGGTAGAGGAGATGGCTGGAACTGATAAAGGATTATGGTTGTACCATTAGTTACCACCCAGGGAAAGCTAATGTGGTAGCTGATGCGTTGAGTCGGAAGTTAGTGAGTGCATCAATATCAGTAGTGGTAGCTCAACACCAAATCAGTATGGATCTAGAAAGAATTTGTGTGGAATTAGTAAAGGGAAATCATCAAGCGTACATTGCTAATCTGGTAATACAACCCACTTTGCTAGAGAGGATTAAGATTGCTCAGAAGAAAGATACATAGCTGGTGGAAATTACGGATAAAGTGAAAGTAGACTGAGGGCAGATTTTAATATCTTAGATGATGGGGTTTTAGGTTCCGTACCAGGTTATGTATACCAAATGACGCTAAGATTAAAAGAATCATTATGGAGGAGGTACATCGCTCTCTTTATACAGTGCATCTAGGAAGCAATAAGATGTATAAGGATCGGCGGGAATCTTTCTAGTGGAATAATATGAAGACTTGAGGAAGATACCTTGTTAATGTGGACACTCGAAGCTTGAATTAGGAGAGAGTTATGGAAACCCAAACCCTGGTGGTTCAGTAGCTTAATATTGTGATTGATGAAAAATCCTAAATCACGAGAGAGAGAGAGAGAGAGAGAGAGAGAGAGAGAGAGAGAGAGAGAGAGAGAGAGGGGTGGGCATGTAGATTTAGTCATGCTCTGCTTGTGATTGTTTCGAATCATCGATGAAAAGCACTAGGATCGAGGCATCGATCAAAGCGGGGGCGGCGTAGATGCATGTCTCTAGAGTCTTGCTCGATCTGAACTGTTTCTCCAATTCATCTTTACAACTTTCGTAATTGCACTCGTATTGCTCCATCTGGCCAAGAAGATGGTGTCAAAGTACTTCGAGGTCGACGCCAGTTTCAAATCCTCTCGATCTTCTCGATCCAGTCCTCCGCTATCATCGGATCGGGTCCTCTTGAAAACGTTGGAGGGTGCATACGTGTGAACCTCTCGATGGTACACCCTGCAGCAGTAGGAGAGCATTCACGTCTTTTAACACTCCGCCCGATCTCCCACATAACGTGCCTTGTCAACCCTCGAGGCACAGAAGGAGACTCATCGCTCGTAGTCTCCTCGGAACCACTATTTAAGTTGTTATCCTTGGGCTCCATTTTGAAAATACGATAGGAATCTATTAGCACTCCTATGTCATGTACAATTAACGCAATCATTTACAACTAATCATGTTAACTACCATCTCACAGGTCCTGGACTACCCTATCACACCGACACGAAAATCATCAATGGTTTGCCGTGATTTTACTAAAATCATCATTCCAAGAAAAACACAGAACACTGCCAACGAGTCCCTGTCTGGCAACAAAACAACCCTCAACCTACTCTATCCATTTCCTACCTCCTATACTCTAGTATGTACACATAGTTACGCCTAACCAAGTCTACAAGACCTAGCAACCTGGTTAGCTTTGATACCAAGCTGTCATGACCCGAACCCGACAATGGGACCCAGGGTTTGATATAGTAACCTAACATGTCCCTATATCATACAAAACACCAATGATACACTAATAAATGAGGGTCCGACCCCGTGGGGTTCCCGTACACCCTATACACATTCACATACATGACATATACACAGTGGAAATTATTCTTTCTATACATACATGGTACCATACCAGAGTCTATACAAAAGGAGTCTAAGCTCCATAATACAAAACATACACCTGGGTGCCAGCCAAAACCCAAAACGACAACCCGATATAGTCCTAGTACTTACACAAGTACCTCATGCAATATACCAACCACTACGCTCTCAACACAAGGACGCTAGTTCTAGTTACTCAAAGGACCTGAAAATATGTACGTATGATAGGGGTGAAACACCTCTCAGTAAGGCAGATCCAGGTTATATCGGTGTGTGGCATATGAGTGTTATCATGACATAAAACATACACAGTTAAATACAGTTCCAGTATACCAATGATACAAAGCAATACGATCTGGTGTCATCACACCCTTCAGCCTAAGTCGGACTGTCTGGTGGTATTTCACACCCTTTGGCAAAAGTCAGTGCCCCTAGTAACCGGGCATAGCTTAAGCCCCACAGCGTTGAACCGGTGCAGATCTGGTGTTTTCACACCCTTTGGTAAAAATCGGCCGATCTAGTGGTATTGCGCACTCTTCGATAAAAGCTGGACATCAAAGTCAGGAACAATTTGGAACCCCGTTCCTATCTCATTTCATCAAAACACAACTTATGCATGTTCATATAAAAGTTCAATCCATGCCTATTTGGTAATCTATAAATCTTGATTTTCCAAAAATACAGTTTAAACAAGTCAAGACACGACCATCTCCATAACATATATATAACACAACATATATCCATGGCTTTCCAATGAAACCAGAGATGCAACCCAATGGCCCATTTTTCCCAAAATTGTAACATGAAAATCTTGTAATTTTCACCTATTAGATTTTCCCAAATGAGTAGTCAAAACACACACAGGACCGTGAACCAAAGTTCTACTGAATCTAATTTCAAAAATAACCGATATAAATAGAATCCCCTTACCTTTCCCTAAAAATCCAAAACCCGAACTTTATGGCTCCTAAACAACGAACCAAGTTCCCAAAACCTATAAATCACAATACAAAACATACTTACAATTCCATTCCCTACAAAACTACCAAAACAGAAATGAAAACCGTGCCTTACCTCGATTTTGGGTTAAAACCTGAAAATCCTCGAAACGAAGATCCGTTCCACAAATCTCGAAGAGAATCCTTCCCTAATCCTTGTAGTAACATCGGATCGTTGATTTTAACAACGTATGGGGAAGAAATCTAAAGAAAGAGAGAGAGAATTTCGAGTCCTTAGAGAGAGAGAGAGAGAGAATTTTTTATATCTTAGCTATGAAGCAACCCAAATGGATATTTATAGCACATTTGACTCGCCAAACCTTGTCAACGAGGCAGCGTCTTCATCAACGAGTCAATGTAGATAGTTCGTCGACGAAGCGGTGGCCTCGTCGACGAGCTTGAGATTTCTGGATTTCCCAAAACCCCTCGGCTTCTCCTCATCGACGAGCCTCTGCATTTCGTCACTGAACAATAGAAGGACCCTCGTCGACAAATTCTGGCTTCGTCGACGAAGCCTGCTCAATTTACCGTGTTACCTTTCTCTTATTTATTTATTCCATATATCACAGTTCAAGTTCTTACATTTAACGCATTAAATAGACCCAACTACATATATGGTTTGTCATAGGCGATGACTGGGAGTAGAGTAGGGCTAAAAGCTATTGGCATTGATCCGGAGTAAAAGGGAGATTGCTAGAGGATGGATTGTTGTCAGCGGAAGTGACCTGGTGTGCACGTGGCTTAGAACCCGAGCTAGATTTATGGGGTCCAGATGGGAATCCATGGATGAAATAGCAGTGATCCACAGTATGACCTTCTTTGTGACAATAAGTACACTTTGGTCTGGGCTTGTGGAATGGCTTACCATCTTTGGGTGTGGGGAGTATACCTTTTGCAACTAATGCAACCTCATCAATAGGGGAAGTAGTTTGGATGTTCCATTGACAATGTTCTTAAAGGACTAAACTATAGATGCGGTTGATCATGGGCAAAGAATCCATCAAGAGGACCTGGCCTCGAATCGCACCATAGGAGTCATTAAGTCCCATAAGAATTTTCATGGTGCGCTGGTACTGTTGGTATGAAGCAACATCTCCCTTAAAAAGATTGGATTGAAGAGATGCCAATTCATCCCATAGTAATTTCAGCCTTGTAAAATAGGTGGCCACAAATGTAGTTCCTTAAACAAGATTATGGATTTTATTGACCCTATGAGTCATACCCTGTTTTGATTATGACAAACACTTAGGTATTTAATGTCTGCCGAGTTGATGTGCAGGTTTATCTTGGCAATATCATATGATGGTACTCGGAGACCCGGAGGAAAATGAAGACCCTGAAGATTAGTTGATGTTGTAATTTATATTTTCATTCAATTCGGGTCTGTAATAGTAAATATGAAAAAGGTCTGTAATACTTAATGCATATCATGCATGTAGGAACTACAAGCTTAAAGACCTTAGAATGACTCTAGGTCCCTACACAAAATCATGACCTTTGAGAGACCTTAGGGAACACCCTTCGGTCAATCGACACCGGATTTTTTCGGTGTCCTCAAATGACCTAGATTGACCTTAGGACTCTCCATACTACATGAAAATATGCCCTATCTTCTTAAATTTAATCAACATATGAATAGGATTAATATACATAGGGAATAGAAGCGAAATACACTTAAATTGCATGTTCGGTTGACCGTACTGCTCAAGTACAATATCCCCCGGTCGACCGAATCGGTGCTCGGTCAATAGCTTGACCACTGCCCGGTCGACCGAACTCCCTAGGGTGTTTGACCTTATGGTCGACCGTGTCCAAATTACATGCCAACGCCCTGGTCGACCGAGTTCCCACATGTGGAACTCAACGGTCTGATCGACCGAACTAGTTAGTTCAAAAGGTTCCCAGTCGACCGAACCGCACAAAAAAGAAAAATTGCCCTGGAACCTCTTTGATCGGTCGACCGAACTATTAGTTCATTTCTTGCTCGGTCGACCGAACTAGCACAACTTGGTCAATCGAACCTTACTTCGGTCGACCGGTGCTCTCAGGTTGTCCCATTATTTTTACCGTGGTTAATATTTTTAAATGGGGCTAACTTGGTTAAATTGTATTAAAACTTTTATAATAATTCCCTACATGTCCTAACGGTTATAATTTTTCCAACTTCTATATATAGCCCATCATTTGCAAAGATTAACAAGAGATTAAGATTCATGATTAAGAAAAATCCTTAGAAAATATTTTGGCCCAAAATCCTCATACTCCTCTACTTCGTTTTCTTTGAACATTCAAGCCTAGAGAGAGTGTTTAGATAATTAGTGCTCCATTCTAAATAACCTTATACTCTCATTGATATTTGTATTGTTTGATTTTTGTTGAGAGTTTGGCCAGGGTTCTTCCCACAGATTTAACTTAATAAATCTTATGCTGGGAAAACTCTTTAGTTTAAGGATCTTTGCATTGTCATTGCAAGATTCCTTACGTAATTATTTTTGTGTGCAAAATATTTTATAAAGTTTGTTTTCGTACAACTCTTGTGCTTGATACAATTTGAGAAAATATTTTTGAATTCGTTTGAATAATATTGCTAGCATCTTTGAAACACCAATATACTATTGAGATTTCATATACTTTGTTTTAAAAAATTAGCTTGCTTGAACACTCTCGTGCTTGACTGAGTATAATCATTATATTGAGTGTAGATTGCACATATACACCACTGAGCTTATAGTTCTGACATGTTTAGTGTGGATTGATTATTACTTGCGCATATTGTAGTACATATCTGCTTAGTGTGAGAAGCCTATTTCCTTATACACAAGAAATGTATTTCAAATTGGTTGTATTCCAGGCATGGGCTTGAAGAGGGAGACTAGCCCTGTTGAATAGTCCCGGACTAACTTAGACCCAGTTAGGAAAGTTAGGTGCGCCATCCTGGTAAGACGTGTTAGTTGAGGTCGGCCCCTTGAATTGACCTGGTTGTAACCAGTGCCACTCCACCTGTTAAGTGAGTCATTAGTGGAATCCTTGGGGTTGCGAGCTAGAGGTGGGGACGTAGGCACAGTTGGCCGAACCCCAACAACATATCGTGTGTCTGTTTTTATTTTCACACTTTATATTTACCGCCCGTGTATGTTATTGTGTGAATGATGCGCATGATTTAAATTTCCACATATTATATTTATCGGCGCATTTAGGATTGCATAGAAAGACCCTAAGTTGTATTATATGGCTATCTCGTTTTACCTAGGAGATAAATTTTAAAATTCCAATTCACCCCCCTCTTGGGAATACACCAATTCCAACAAATTTCTTGTTCAATATGGTACATCCTAGGACCATTAACTTGAGAAAACCGCTCCTTCAAACCTATCCAGATATGTTAAGCAAGATCACAAAAGAGAACACTAGCAGAAATTTCTTTTGAAAGGGAATTAAGAAGCCATGCTTTTACCATGTTATTACAACGACTCCATTGTCGATACTTGGAAGAAGATGTCATGGAGGGCTTGGATATAGTACCATCAATGAAGCCGACTTTGTTCTTGGTGCTGAGTGCAATGACCATAGATAGGCTCCATGTATTGTAATTGGTTTTAGTAAAGAGATTGGAAACCAAGACATTGCCAAGATTGTCAGAATTACTGAGATAAAAAAACATGACTTGGATCATCAAAATTGTTGATGCCTGTAGTATTGGCAGCCATGGAGACAAATAGAAAGGGTTTGATTTTTTTTGTTTTGTTTTGTTTTTTTTTTTGTTTTTGTTTTTTTTTTTGTTTTTTGTTTTTTGTTTTTTGTTTTGTTTTTTGTTTTTTGTCTTGATCTCAATCGAGGAGGTAAAAAAAAAAACATTACCTACGCAACAAATTTTTTGGAGGAAACTACCAGTAGTGAAAAGTAGAAGAATGAGATAGAAGAAGATAAAAGTTGGAAGTAGTGAAAGAAAAGGAGAGATGACACGCGCTATGGGAGTTGTTGCTGCACAAACAAGAGGGGAGATCAGAATAACACACAGAGGGTGAAGATTGGAATAATTTCAGAAATGGAGAAGATCTGCACGATGATCCAATCTGCATTGCATCGAAGAAGGCAGAGAGCCGTCAGTTGGAGCCTGAAGAAGTCGATGCTAGAGAGATCGGCAATGAAGCGTGGAACGAAAACAACATCGGTGAGCAAAGGGACCGGCGACGGTGGAAATCTGAGATCGTCGAGACATCTGAATGGTCTAGTGTAGAACGAAGATGGGTATGACGAGAACAATGATGGGAATAAGTGGTGACGACTAGAGGTTATTTCTATATGGATTTTACAGTGGGAAATAGAATTGGTACGATTTGATCAGCCTTTTTTTTTTTTTTTTCTGATTAGATTCTTCTAGTGGAAGTCCACGTCTCGAAATTGATTCAAATAAATCCATACATTGTTTTTCTGGACACACAAGTGTACTATGTATGACAACACATCATATGTTGGGCATGTCCAAAAGATGGAGTTTCAATAAGGTGTTAATTTCAGGAAGCTTGGAAAATTACCGCGCTGGAAGAGCAAAGAAAGGAACAAAACTTTGTTCTGGTACCATGTGAATATTTTGAGAAACCACCACGCTTCAACGTGGGTATGGATTGCTATATTTATATTTCCAAGAGATAATGACAATTAAATGAGATTGCAAATATAACGGAAACTTATCTCCTAGAATAAATATAATTATCTACAAATATGGAGGTCAATGCATCTATATTTTGGAAGCTTCGGTGGAATGAGTTGTGCTATCCTCAACAACCCCCGAAACCTCCTCCCTTGGTTGCTCCCTCCCCAACCCCATAAAACCTCTATCTGCTCCTTTGCTGCTCCTCCCCCCACCCTTAATCGGCTGCTCCGCTGCTCCCCCCTCGATTGGCTCCTCCTATGGCGGCCTCACCTCCGCTCACTCCCAGCACTATTTGGAGGTAGATGGACACAGACGGTGTTAGAGTTGGAGTTAGAAGACAGCCAGGAGGAGCTGAGTTGGAAAACGCGGTGAAATTAATTTCACGTGGTGCAAATTTATATTTATTTATCTCTCCGTTGTAACTTCCATTTGTAATTGATTTTATTTAATTATGATTTAAATTCCAAGCCCTATAAATAGAGGGCTGTGGAAGATGTAATTGTGTGTGCAAAAGTGTGAGAAGCTCAGAGAGAGCAGAGAGGAAGAAGGGAGGAAGAGAGAGAGAGAGAGAGAATTGCAATATTTTTCAGCGATAGTGAATACTTGGTGTGTGCTCCGTGGATGTAGGTCGTTATTGACCGAACAACATTAAATCTTTGGTGTCATTTTGACTTGGATGCTCACAGGTTCCTAATAAGTAGTATCAGAGCCCAGTTGGAGCAAAAAAGTCAGATCGGAAATGATCCCGAAATTAAAGCTCTGTCCAGTAGATCAAAACCAAGTTTTGAGGCCACCATCGCATTTAGCTCGTCAAGACGAAGAGAACCGTGCAAGCTGGAGCTCGAGTAGAGATCAGACGAAGGCTCACGCGCCCTCACGCGCCTTGCCGGAGCAAGACGCCTCTCCACCCGCTGGCGAAAAGATCCCTCACGCGCTACATGCGTCTTCTTCGCCCACTCTGCCTCAACCTGACCCGACCCAGAACCTGACTCACACCGGATCAAACCAAGATCCGGTTCCTAACCCGGATCTGACCTCCGCCTCAGCGACACGTCAGTGCCACATCAGCGCGACATGCCAGTTGAGGTGCCACGTTAGCTGCCGTGCCATTAGTGGGCCCACCCCTGCCACGTCATCAGTGGGCCCCACCTTGCCGCGTCAGCAGGTGCCACGTCAGCAAGCTTGACTAGGTTTAACCAAACTTTGACTGAGGTTTTCGGAGTCATTTTGGGTCCGTTTTTTGAGCGACTTGAACCATTTCTAGGGTTTTCAATCGTTTCAGATCCAACTGTGCTATACATTTGAGCTAATTCTATCTCTAGATTAGTGAATCGAGATTTCAAATGAAAAGAGCTCAAAAATCGAAATGTTCAATGGAAACAATTTCAGTTTTTGGAAGATGCAGATAGAAGATTATTTGTTTGGGAAGGAATTGCACTTACCGTTGAAGGGTAAGCCAACATCCATGAACGAGGTCGAGTGGGAGTTGCTTGATCGAAAAGCCCTTGGAGCCATCAGAATGACGTTGTCGAAATCTGTGGCGTTCAATATCAAGCATATAACATCCACCAAGTCTCAGATGGATGCGCTCTCTAATATGTACGAGCAGCACTCAGCCGCAAACAAGGTACATCTCATGAAAAGATTATTTACGATGAACATGTTTGCAAGTGAGAGTTTCAGCAGACATTTAAATAACTTCAATGAGTTGTCTGATTAACTTGCCTCAGTCGGGATAACATTTGATAATGAGATTCGGGCCCTACTGATTCTCAGTTAGTTGCCTAAAAGTTGGAATGGTTTCGTTACTGCCATCAGTAGCTCCGCAGGAAAATTGAAGCTTGTATACGATGAGGTCGTCAGCATGATTTGACGGAGGAAATAAGAATGCAGTTGAACCATGGCTCCACTTCGAGTTCAGCTTTAAACATGGAGAGTCGAGGCAGAGGAAACAGGCATGGGTGATCAAACAACCGCAGCAGATCTAGGCCCAGACGGTCTAAATCTGAAAATTCCAAAGGTACTTAGGACACAGGTTCCTAGAGCACAAAATTTATTGAGTGCTGGAACTGTGAAAAGACTGGTCATTACAAGAACTAGTGTAAGAGTCAGAAGAAAGAATTCGAGACGAGGGCAAAGACAGAAGTAAATATTGCTTCCGAAAATGATGAGATGTTGATATGCTCTTTGGAGAGTAAGCAAGAGTCTTGGGTGTTAGAATTTGGAGCCTCACTTCATGTCACATGCTGCAGAGATTGTCTAGAGGAGTACACACTAGGTAATTTTGGTAAGGTGTACCTTGGCAATGATCAATCTTGCAATGTAACCGGCAAGGGAGTAGTGAAGATCAATATAAACGGGTCAGTATGGAAGCTGAAGGATGTCAAGTATATTCCAGACCTGAGAAAGAATTTGATCTCAGTGGGTCAGCTGACAGATGAGGGATACACGACGAAATTCATTGGCGATGAATGGAAAGTTTCAAAGGGTGTACTAATGATTGCGCGAGGTAAGAAAAGCGGAACACTTTTTCTAACCTCCAATGTCTCCATGTCTATTTAAGTTGCTGCAAGAAATGACGATAGTAACATCTAGCACCAACGACTTGGTCACATGAGCGAGAAGGGACTCAAGGTGATGCACTCAAAGGAAAATTTGAGTGGTCTACAGTCAGTGCAGGTTGACATGTGTGAGGATTGTATAGTCAGGAAATAGAAGAGGGTTAGTTTCCAAATAAACACCCATGCCCCAAAGAAGAAGGGACTAGAATTGGTCCACTCAGAATGTGTCGGGACATATCAGCAGATATAACGAGAATTCTTAGGTGGAGGAACCAGTGGAGCAGATCGTCGCACCACCATCTCCTACTCCAGCTCCGGAGCTTAGGAGTTCTACTCGGTCTCATATACCAAACAGAAGGTATATTGATTACTTACTTCCTACAAATGGGGGAGAGCTCGAATGCTATAATGAAGCATGTTAGGTGGCAGATATGAGTAAGTGGGAGCTTGCGATGAAGGATGAGAAGAAGTCCCTCACCTCCAACAGAACGTGGAAGTTGCCCAAAGGCCTTCACAACAAGTGGGTGTACAGAATCGAAGAGGAGCATGACGGCTCTAGAAGGTACAAGCCTCGGTTGGTAGTTAAAGGCTTTGAGCAGAAAGAAGGGATTGACTACACCAACATCTTTACACCAGTTGTGAAGCTGATAGTCATCAGATTAGTCTGCAGAAATCGAGCAGATAGGAAGGTGGCGACTACAAAGAAACTGAAGTTGTATTCAACTTCAGTTGGTCTTCATTCATGAAGACATATGTTTTGAGCACATCATTTATTCATGATACTGGTTGAGGAGATGTCTCTGTCTCCAAGTGGGAGATTGTTAGAGCTGGAACCAGAAGACAGCCAGGAGGAGCTGAGTTGGAAAACGCGGTGAAAATTTATATCTATTTATCTCTTCGTTGTAACTTCCATTTGTAATTGATTTTATTTAATTATGATTTAAATTCCAAGCCCTATAAATAGAGGGCTGTGGAAGATGTAATTGTGTGTGCAAACGTGTGAGAAGGTCAGAGAGAGTAAAGAGGAAGAAGGGAGGAAAAGAGAGAGAGAGAGAGAGAGAGAGAGAGAGAGAGAGAGAGAGAGAGAGAGAGAATTGTAATATTTTTAGGCGATAGTGAATACTTGATGTGTGCTTTGTGGACATAGGTCGTTATTGACCGAACCACGTTAAATCTTTGGTGTCATTTTGATTTGGATGCTCACAGGTTCCTAATAGACGGCGACGATAAGGAAGTGATTGAAACAGACAGTTCTCTTTTCCATCGGCATCACGAGAACCCACCATCAGATCTTCGACGACGGTTATTGACACAAACGGCGACAATAAGGAGGAAGGGGCCAAGATGGAAGGCTGCATGCCCGGATGGAAGATGGTGTGCTGCGTCGGTTAGGAACTTAGGGTTTTATGTTTCACTGTGTATATATATATATATAGAGGAAGATAAACGGGTCACCTGCCGGGTGACCTGACTCGAACTTGTTTAACCCGTTTAATAAAAGGATTGGATTCGGGTCAACTTTTTATAAACAGGTCAGCTTGTATTAACTCTAACTCGTTTTAAACGGTCAAATCATAGATCTGTCAAGTTTCTACCCGCTTTGTGACACTACTTAAAATCAATTTTTTAGTAGTATGATAGTTTCATTATGTAAATATCAGTCCATCTATCCGTGTTTATTCCATTTTAAATTAATTATTTCCGTAAAAAAAAATCACTATTTGCGCGTGTGAGGAGCCCCGCGGGGGTTGAAAAGCCGCATTCGCATCGTCCTACAAATTCTCAACCTACTCATAAACGAACCCCATTATTCGCAGCGTCTGCTTCATCGACTCCCCAAGCTCATTTTCAAGGTACACAACATTCCTGATCTGCTCTCCATCTCTATATTTTTTTCCCTCCAAATGGGTTGTTGATTATTTGGGCTTTTCAGAAATTTAGATCCCTTTTATCTACCTTTGCAATAGCTGTTTGAATCTCATTAGCTTATTCATGTTTTGGGCATCATTGATTCTGCTCTCCATGTGCAAGCTTATGGGTGTTTTTTTTTTTTTTACCTTTTGTATGATCGGTATATGATATCTTGGAAATGAAAGCAATGAAGAATAAGGGATTCAGTATTTTTATTATTATTATTTTTCTTTCAATCAGCTATTGGACCATCCAAAACGAAGAGGGTTTTACGAATTGGGTGTCCTGAAAAAAATTTCACGGTACATTTATGGCCGTTTGGAACTTGGAAAATATTGGGAAAAAGAAAGAAAAATAGGAAGAATTTTTTTTTCTTGTGTGTTTGCTTATCAAGGAAAGTGAGAAATAAAATAAAGAAAACCAAATCAATGGATAAAATTTTAAATTTAAACATCCTTAATATTCGGTTTTTCTTAATTCTTAATAATATTAGAAAATTTAATTTTTAATGGTATTTGATATAGGGAGAAAATATAATGCGAAATGAATTCCTCTCTTATTTTCCTTTCCATTCTTTTTTCCAAGCAAAATTCATGATCCAAATTCCAAACTGATCCACTCTTGTGGCTTTGTGAGCAGCATTGATTGGTTAAGTATCCTCCATTATTAAAATTTTGATTCAGTTGTTAGAGATCAGGTTACTATATGGATTTATGGATGATGTATGTGCAAGCACATCATGAATTAAGTTGAATTTAATTCTTATGAGGATCGAATCTCTTCTGTGTTTCCTAATTTATTCCTTCAACTCTCCTCGACAATGACTGTGTAAATGCCCCTTCGCAAACTCGAGAGATGATAACTAGTTCACTCTAGGGTTTCTCTTAGCCTCTCCGTGTAAGGTAGGAGAAGATCACACTAGAAAGAAGAAGAAGAAGAAGAAGAGAACTACTAATAATAATGATAATATATTCTCCAACAACATAATAAACATAATAAAATTTCTATTTATGAGATAACTTGACCTTGATCAACTTCAGTACATATATTTCCTTATGGCTTGAGTCACAACATTCTACTTATGTAGCAGTGTTGCTCTTGTTAGTCTCCAAAAGAAGTTCCTATCTCTTCACCCATGAGAAAATATTCACCCATGAGAAAATATGCATGCATGAAATCATTTAGAAAATAAGTGAATTTAATATTCATCATAATGAATAAACAAATAAGCATATATTTTCTTTGAAGGGCATATATGTCTAAGAGTATGAGCATCTCCTAACTGAATTTATGTTGGTTGAAGTTGGATGGAGACAACATCTGTGTAGAATTAAACAAGTGTCTAAGCATGTGCTTAAAATGGTATGTGGAGGAATTTAGTGCTGTTTTGTTGATTGTAGCTGAATAAATTATACATTATATTGGAGGCCCATTTTGTAATTCAAGGGGCACAATTAGCACATCAATGTGATTAACATTGTTGATCATATTAATGTGCCTATTGTGTCTCTTTGCAACATTGAGTTGAGGGGGGAAAGGATGATGTTATGGGTTAAGCACTCCAAAATTCAAGCTTCCTAACTTTATTATATGCCAAACAGTATATGTAAATTTTGATGTTTTTGTTATAGAAAATTAATAAAATTCTACGTTTGACACTTAAAAACGAGGTGGTTTAGTCATGTCAACATCACTTAGATGCCTTGAAGGAGCCAGTGTGTTGTCAGATACTGATGTACTGCATGCCGCACAACCCCCCCCCCCCCCCCAAAAGATATATACTAAACTAACCCATTTAGAGACTAAGGGGAAAATTTTATCTTTAAGCACATAAATAGTTAATGAACAGTTGAACCCTCAATTGTTACATCTCATGGTGATTTATAATGTTCAAGTAGGCAGTGGATTATTATATTTCTACTAAGCATGCTAAACTCTTATCATCTGCTAAGAAGATTCAATGCCATTTTTTTTTTCGAGGTGAAAACACAATTCCATACCATCATTTCTTCCTTTGAAACAATGGGATCATTCCTTTTTATGCCCGTGGTGCATTAACTGTATAATTTGAGTATAAGATGCCAACGATCTAGCCTCAGAAAATGATGTAAGGAAGAAACTAAGCTGCCTCACTTTTCCGATGTTTTCCTTGACAGTTGTTCTCTGTTTTTCTGTTTATTTGCTAGTTCCACCTTTCATCAAAAGGGCTCTGATTGATCATGAAAACATGTGTATCACTGCATTGCATCTGTTGATATCTAGAGCTGCATCTGATATGAACTTTTCCTTGGGATTCTTTCTTTCTTTTTTTCTTATTTATTTATTTATTTATTTATTTTTTTATAATTTGGTTCAGGATCCCAATCCTCATGTTTGTTTTTATTTGGTTTGTTTTCTACATTGTTGGTTTGGGGTTTTAAGCTTTCTCTGGGAAGCATGTCTGAAGCAATAAAACTTTTATATGCCATTTACCTCGAAATTTAGGGAAGCCAAATTAATTGAATATCTATCTTTTTGTCATTCTAATGTGGCTCATTGTTGTCAAATTGAGAATCGAATCCCAATCTTGGAAATTGAGAATTGAATCAAATTGTAAGATTCGGTACAAATTTCTAAAATTGACTCCAAGTGAAATGCGTATACTAATATATGAACAAGAAACAAAATAGAAAAATTTATTTAAATTTAACAATGAAAAAATCATATTCCCCTCTGTATGCTCTCCCTAAACATTTAGAAGGGAATGAGTAAAGAAAAATTGATAAAAAAATGAGCTTGATGTCGTTTAAGGGAAGGAATCAAGAAAAAATAATGAAAAGCTAATAATAGCATATTTCATCCATACAGTTTCTCTAATTAAAAAAAAGGGGGGGAAGAAAGAAAACTAAAAACAAAACTTGGTATATAGCTGAACAAACTACCAAAAAAGAAAAACCAACCCATGAATCTCAACAATACAACAAAGCCTGAGTACCATGTTAGCCAAGGTGTGTTTTGCCCTTTCTTTTCCATGGAAAAACAACGATACTCCTCATGAGTGAAGAATGGTTTTGTGAAGGCAATTGTGTAAAAGACGAGCAATAAAATAAAGAAATGCTGCTTTGGAGGTTTTCAAGTCTGACTGTATGTGACATGTTTGGAATCATGTGAATCAATGGAATATTCAGGGGATGAATTGATAGATTCAGCCACAATTTGGTTGTTTTCCAATTCTCGAGTAAGATTCAAATTTTATGAATCAAATTGTGAATCGTAAGATCCTAACAATTATCAGGTGGCTTTCTTAGAGTTTTTCTTACAGTTTTGTTACCATGCTAGAACTCCTTCTCTCCTCGTAAATGAAAAACCGGTCTTATTTCTTCCTGCTGCTGTCTTGATGCTGGTTGTGTGGTCTGCGAGACTGACCATTAAAACTAATGATAAAGCAGCGGTAAGGCTGGGTAGTTGGTACTTGGTACATGATAGGTTGTGCTAGACGTTTTGTGCAAGTAAGAGGTTATGCAGGGCTGCGTGGGACTGGTAGCATGCTTTAATGAGAGGTTTAAAATGTTGAATGCAGAATGACAGAGCCAGGGATTTTTACCTAGGGAGAGGCTTTTTAAGCAGCAGCAGCATTATCAGAGGCATTTAAAAATACACTCATCGAAAGGGCCATATGATAGGATTACCTCTGTTGCAATTCCCCTTGCCTTAGCAGCTGCTTCTGGGGCTCTCATTGTAAGTATGCTTTCCCTTCAATGGAATAAACCAAAATGTCAGATTAGGCATCATATTGTAGCTTCCAGGTTTTCTTTTCACGACATTCATTTTTTTTAATTTTTTTTTTCCAGATACGCGGGATCTATAATATGTCTCATGGAATTGGGAAAAGAGAATGAGAAGGCTACGTCTGCTATGGGCTGTTATGCATTTGATTTGGATATTGTTTTTTGACATTATTTGATCCTAATAATGGCTGTTTCTGGTTTTTCCATGATTTCATTCTGCCTCTTTGTGGACAAATATGTGCCCAGCAGTCGGTCTCCGATTGAGAACCATGTTGTGGATGCATTTTGTTAAGCCTGAAGTGATTGTCTAGAGTTTCAAACAAGTGCCTAATGCCATCTACTTCATCCCCCCCATGTTCTATTTTTGCTGGATGAAATGAGATTTCCAATGAGATTGAAATACCAGAGGAAGCTAATTTCGGTTTTCATTTCCCATGAAGACATTATCCGCATACTCCTTACTACTTAAAAACTCTGATCCTGCATTTGGGGGTGTTGAGTGCAGTCTTTAAATTTGAATGTGTGAATTAGAAGAAAAAAAAAGTGTAATATAACAATTTATATTAAGTGTTTTTTTTTAATATATAGAATCGATATCAATTCTAAGTTCATATTTTCAAAGATTAGCTGAATCTTTTTGCCTTTGCGACTGTCTTGGCATGGCCTTGCCTCCTCTTCATTTCTATATCGTTATTATAGAGTATAAGAGAATAAGGCATTGTCCCATCTTCATTGAGAGATTCTCAAAATAAATGAAAAAAAGAGAAGAAGCCATAATGGCTTACGGTTTTGTAGAAAAACACTGATCTTACCATTCGTTTTTCTCATTTGTTACCCAAATATTGACTTTCACCACAATTTGTTCCTGCACTTCATGCTGTCCGGACAGTAGGTACCACCTTAATTGCATCAATTTCGGCCTCAGAATCATCCTAATTTGGGGCTTGGAATTCTTCATGACCTAAATTTAAATAAAATTCAATATAATTTTATGAATAAACAAAAAAAGAAAGAACCAGCATATTTAGTATGGAAGGCTTCCACCTCCAAGACACAAGCAAGAGCAAAATGAAGGCCATCTTTCAGCATGAACCCACATGCGCTTTTCAATAATTTTTATATTTAATTAAACCAGCTCCCAAAAAAAACAGAGATGATACAATACACCAAAAATAAATAAATAAAAGGATATAAAATACACTCACCTCCCAGTTTGGGCAAAAAAATACCTACTTATCTCAAGATTTCAAAAATTTTATAAACCTTTTTGAGACTGTCAGAATTTTAAAAACCCCTCCCAAAAAATTTGTCAAAAATGTGATACAAATTTTTCTTAAAGGACTATATTTTTACAAATACGAAAGGAAAAGTTTGTGCCTTTTGACAAACTTAGAAAAGGTTTTTGAAAATCTTGACAGGAGAGATGAGTGGGAATTTTTAAAAAACTTTAGGAGAGGTTCCTATCTTTTTGCCAAACCTAAGCTGATAACTTTGCCCCTTGCAAAAGAAAAGGGCGAAAAAAAAGAAAAGGAAAAAAAAACCTATCACCCTTTGATTTGTAGCAAAAAATAGGCTAAAATCTAGTGAAAACAAACTCTGCACAAGAGGGCAGGTTCAAAATGGGTAAAACAATAAGGATCTTAATTAGTAGGTCCTGAAGGTGATGATGACCTAATTTGCACGACTTAAACTACACCCATTGGATTATAAATCATTACATCATAACAATCTAAACAGTTTATCAGCTCCATCCCAAGCAAAAAACCATTACAATGGCTGAATGGACTGCTGCATCTCAAAGTTCGGCCTTCTACAAGCTCAATGCCAAAGTACTACAATTTCACTGTGTTAAAACTTGCTGACATTGTGCTGCAACAAATTACATTATGCAGATGCCAAAAATCTCTGCAATGTTGTTTGGAAAAACAGTAAATATCAAAGACAATGTACAACCGCATATCTGCCCAACTCTCTCAAATAGAGTTTCACTTCAAAAATTGGGGGAACACTGGGTTCCTACACCATGTGCAAACAGTATTTCCACCAGGAATAAGGTCTATTATGGATGACAGACTGTAATAGAGATAGATTGTCTGATGGAATAGTTAAGGGTGCAGATCATTAACAGATCCGATGTCATGTTCGAGAAAATAGGTTTGGCTTCTATTGTTCATGCAATCACTGGAAGCAAATTTGTGGGCCCATTAGCTTGCAACATCTGATATAATAATGCAAGATTTACTCACTTTCAGGCCCATGTAATCTGATGAGTAATGCAAAAATTCACTCATTCACATAGCCCATCAAAATGCTAGACTCTTTTCCGTCACCACTGTTCTAATGAGATTTTGCTGTTCCACACCATACTAATGTCTCCTTGTGTAGGCCTTCTACGGGGCTCCAAATTAAGGGGTCTACACTGCACTTCTGCTTGCATCTTGCTATTTTATGGTACTTAAGAAAGTATCTGTCAAGCAAACTGAACCCATAATATATAAAAGAATTTTAAAAATAATTTACCGAAAGGTTGCTTGAAAGAAAGGCATTAGATAATTTTTGGGACTTGAATCTTACATTTCTTTTAGGAACTATTGCATCTAGCTATTTTCAGAGGAACAAAGTTGAAACAGTTAAATATTTTTACCCAAAAGGATGCTTGGACCGAAAAATGAGCACTAGGAGGGTAGAAAGTAAAAAAAAAAAAAAAAAAAAACCTCACAGACGAGAAAATGCAGAGTCTACCAACTTAAATATAATTCTAAGGGTTACACGTTTAGTGCCCACCCAAAATATGAGAAAGTATGTGCTTTCTCAGATGTGGACATAAGTTTTGAGGGTAAATATGCTAAGATCACCTACATCTAAATTGTTCCAGCCCTTAAAAAAGAAGTTTCTATGATCTCTAGAAAGTAGTTCCAAAAAAAAGCTATCATCTCACCTAACCACATTATCTTCAAAGTGTGAGCTTCATTGGCCAGAACCACGAAATAATAACTCAAGGACAAGTGTGTAACTATGTCAGTCATAATATCATAAACAGAAAATATTAGTTTAATAAAATTAGTCAACATAGCAAAGGGAACATGTCCCAGTGGTTACATTAGGAAGCTCAAAGTCACCTCACTTTGCATCGCACAAATCTAAAGATATATTCCGAAGCATTGGCATCTGTAAATCATCATAAAAAGACAATTTTTGAATTTCCCACTAATAGTATTTTTTGTAAGATAGCTAGATCCTTTTAAGACAGGAGTGCCATTATACAAAGTAGAAAAAGCTTCCTTCAAGCAGCTCAAGATATAGAGTTTTATGAATCCCGGGCCCTGTATCATGTTTGTAGAAAAACACGTACAGTGATAAGCTTTGTTTGCAGGAAAAAGAAAAAAGGTTCAATAAGATAAAAATTTAGGTGATCTAAGCATCTAATATCTCATACGTAATATAAACCCCGTGAAATATGCAAACCCATGTAGGAAAAAACATACTGTACTTCCACAAACAGAACAGTGATTTTTTTTTTTTTTCAAGAGGCCAGCACCTCCTATCTTTAGTTAGAAAACCCCTTACTTATTAAGAAATATTGATTTATGAAAACTCAAAATGCAATCATGTGTAAAGCAAAAATTGATTTCCAGATGCATGTCAGCTTCTTGCCATTGTTGACTTCATACATCGATTGAGATGAACGTGTTCAAAAGTTGTCATAATTCTATAAGTAAACCTTGGAGCATATAAGGCGTCTGTTTTCCTTGTACAAAATCACATCCTTGTGTTGATTATGCAACAATTTTTAGAGCAGAGTATTGTAAGGGTAACCCAATAAAACCTTTAAATTGTTTTATGGTTTGTTATCTGACAAACCAGACAGTGTTTTTTTTGTTTTGCCCAAAAAGCACCAGATCAAGCTGACTACTTGCAATGTGCCCCTAACAAACCCTGCAAGGCACTAATTGAACCTCATCACTGTCCGCCAAAAAAAAAAATACTTGAGATGTTGACGTCCAAGCTGTAATCCTGATTTTAATCAACACATTAAAACAGCCTTGATCCATGTCTGACTCTTACGCATAATGTTTGCCAAAGCATTAAATGACCATCAAACTGCTAAACATAACCCGTAAAGCATATTTATCCTAAGTAATGCTCAGCACATAAAGACAACAGAAACATCTAAATGGAGTGTGAGATATCCTAAGTCCAAACTGCAATTATTAATTATTCAAGTCCACAGAATAAAAAGGGTTAAAAGGACATGTTGCATACTAATACTACAGAATTCAGCTCATTCAGGAGACTCATGGATACACATGCAGAGCATGGGAAAAAAAGTGGTATAGCTCACATTGTGGGCGCAGCAAGAGGTCTTCCCGAGCTTTGCAGTTCAAGAAGAGAAGCACCACATTTGCTGTATTTGTCCACAGTTCTACACATAAAAAAATGAGCATTTTGGAAACTCAATAGCACATAAAAATCTTAAAAAGTGCAAGAACCTTTTGCCTTCATGATTCAGATCTGAGAGCAATTTAGAGATAGAAAAAAAACGACATCATATTGTCTATCTGATTTTGTCATGGATTAATAGATTTTTAAAATAAGAAAGTAACCAGAGGGCAAGCCTTTGGTAGTTGGGATGTGGTTTGTCGTCTAGGATGAGGGGTTGCTTGGGGTCTTAGAAAGTGGTGCTAAAAGCACCTCTTAGGGTAATGAGTATGGTGGTTTCTGTCTTCTCTTAGATGTGAACCCCGTTGGCAGAAGTTCATATAATACGTTGGCATGCATGGTGATTGGTTGGAATGCAAACTTGGGGCTTTAGGATGTTCCCTTAAGAGTCTTTTGAGGTTTATTTCACATCTACTATTTATTCATTCCTTGCAGAAGCACAAAGGTAAATTGGGGGTTGAGGGTCTCATATTCATTTTGTGGAAGGGAGATTCAGCCTGCCTCGTTATTTTTCCCTCATATTATCTTCTTTCCCTGTCGCATTATGCTGTCATTTCATCCTGTCTGATCCCTAGTGGCAAACTTGTACTTGAATGTTCATTTTCAAGAATCCAATACAGGGAGTAGAAAGCTCTCTTCATTGTTTTCTCGCTCTCCGTTAAAAATTGTCCACCCTTTCAACAGGTGCGTGATGTTCGTGTTAGGGTTTCAATTCGTACAGGGTTTTTCACTAGAAATCTTTCTTTCACCCCATCTGATTAAATAGTTTTAGGTTACACCTTACCTAAAAGCTCAAGCTCTTATGCCTGTGGGCCAACCATGTATATCATGAGTTTTACATGCAGCCCATGCGTGTAAGATAAAGTCAAACAATGATAAACGACCCATACTGGGAACACAAAGTTTTTTAACTTACTTCATTAAACGCAGGCACAAGTTAGGATCCAAGGCCTCCTGGCAACCATTGCTTTAACACATCATCAAATTACCACTTACCTAAAAGCTGAGCTCTTACACTGGGGGGCCAACAATTATATTCAAGCCTTAGTCCTTACAAATAATATACGTTGGTCTTTTTCACTAACTACATTTTTCATATTGGAAGGCAAAGTTCCTTTAAATTTAAGCATTCATGGGGGTGGGTGGTGTTTCTTAGTAGCGTGAACACCAACAATCTCTTGCAATGTAGGGGGGCTATCAAAAGCATTGTCCCCAGATGTCTGTGTATAGTGCTTTAAAACAATTCGTGACTGGCTTGACCAGTCACTTTGCAGTGTCCATTTAGTTTGGGCATGTTGGGGCAGGTTTGTTTTGGTCCCTATTTGTTTAGATTGGGTTTGTCTGGTGGGCTGTTAAGATTTCTTCGCCATGACTTTTGAAGGTTTTGGAGGAGCAGGGATGTGGGATCAGTTGTCAAGTTGCACAGAGTTTTCTATTTTTGTGGAGGATCTGGTTGGAAGAGGAATGCATCTTTTTGCTCAATGTTTCTTTTTGTTTCAGGGCGGTATATTGTATAGGTATCTCCATGTCTCTGCAGTGGGTTTTTGGGAGTGTGTCCTTCAGATGTACAAAAGCCGGGAGGACCCTTTTAAATGGATTGTGCTTCTTTTCCTTTTGATTTTTTCTGTATTGAAGGATTTCTTATCCTTTTGATTGTAAATTTTATCTTTTCCTAATAACATATTTATTTTTCTATTAAAGAATATATACCTGGTTTCATATATAAAAATACTTCAATTTACTAACTCCATTTCATTGTTTAAAATCTTTCGACCAAGGAAAGTTCGCACTCGAGAGGATAAGAAATCCATGACGCCGTATTTCCTTTTCACTTCCCATAAAAATATTAGCATAAAGGCAATATTTATTTGTTTGTTTCATGAGCCCATTAGTTATTTTAAGGTGTTTTTAGTCTTTTCATTATCCATGTCCATATTAGTCCTTTAGTTTCAGCTCCCTCAAGCATCACTAGGTGAAACAGGTTCTGTGGCACGTGTAGCAAGACTATATCAGGGCCTTCCACTCTGCTTCTAATCATTCTTATTAGACAATTATGTGAATCTAGAAATAAAATAATAACTTTCCAACCAATAGAAACTGACAATGACACCATCTGGGTCATTACCTCTAGACTGATGGAAAATCAAAGCTGCCATCCATTGAAATGATGCAGTGATAAATCTATGAAGCCCACAATTTGGAGAAAAATATTATTTTACTACGCCCTTCGTGGCTAGAGAGCATTGGCAATTATGGCAGGAAATAATTATCAATAAAAGTAGTTAATACCTTCAAGCATAACCCAACACCTTATACTTAGAGATAATAACTACTGACGCTGAATTGAGAGAGTGCATCCGAACAAGGATAGTTTCCCTTAGATTTGCACAGCTCTTGCTCAGAAGAACCAATCGTCATTGTTCATCCATTGGTTTCCCTCTCCATCTTCAATTTCCTCAATTTGGCATACCTAATATCAGCTTAATGAAGATATATCATCCAATGCATAACGAGAGAAAACTTTTTAAGTGCCTTAAAGATTCCATCAAGTTCTTCACATCTATCAGATATTACTGGTTGAAACAGAACCAAACATTATACTGAGGAACGATAACTTTTTGGAAGTAGTGTTTAAGCAAAAATGATCAAAGATCTAAACTCAAGGACATGACCATCCCATTCACCATGAATATAACAATAAGACAAAGAGAAAGCCAAAAGCTAGTTAAGGAAAAATTATAGATATTATATATGTTTGTGTGTGTGTGTGGGTTGTGTGTGTTGTGTTCATGTTATGCTAATTTGAACATGAATACTTGTCTCAAAAAAACAAAGCACTAGCTAGATAATAGTCCTCCAGGCCTCCAAATACTCATATTCTGTAGATTTTAAACAATTAAAATGCGGAAAAGTTACAACAGGTATTGGCCATTTGGCAATCCGTCAGGTCATAGATGCCCAGGACCTCATTGTCCAAAGAAGGAAAGCATTATATTCCTTGACAATTTGGGGAGATGTTGGGAAGTTGAGACATACCACAAAGCTCAAGGACAACCATTAACGCACAGTCAGCCTGTACATGGAAGGGCTGGAGCTTGTCTGCCATCTCACCAGAGAGACAGATCGTAAGGAGATCTATCCTCATTGTGAAGTCATATAAGCAACATTTCACCAATATATTACACTTTAGAGATCAAAAAAGTGTGGAAGCAATAAAACGTCAATTGCAGAATGACATTATAACCCAAACCAAGCATGAAATCGAGGCTTTTGTTCTCTTAATTGTGACACATATCAAGTCATAAAAAGATGGGCCAATGCAACCCGAAAACCCACACTATATTATGCCTTCAAAACCCTTAAACCTGAAATAAAGAATCACTGATTCGAAGCAAGGACATATTGAAGGGGAGTATCAAGGCACGTGGCCTATATGATCCACCTAGACCACAGTTAATTGCCCTCAGGGATTCAATAGCGGCTTGAGGAAGCGGTGGTCAGAAGAGATAAGACAATCCCCATCCAGTGCAATTTCTCCAATTTTCATGTCTTGCCACCTCCAATACATTTCCTTTAAAGGAATGTGGGTAGCAGACCCTTCACTTTTTTTGTTTCGCAACACGAGCACACAAGTTTTTACAGCCCTTTGCTTTCAGTGTTTCCAGAGCAGGATTCCTGTCTGACAACATGATATAGAAAACGCAGCACCAGAAACCTGCAATTTCACAGGCACAGATCCTTAGTTATGCACAGTAGTAGTTCGTACGATTAATTTATAATTGGTTCCACATACAATAAGCTACATACAGTGAAACTAGTATTTAATAATTTTTATCCCTTTCTTTTTTCCTGTTTTTTTTTGTTATATTGGTTGAACCATACCATAAGTTCCTGTGTCCATAAATCATGGTAAAGTCAATTGAGTTTATCACACCATGAAGTCAAATGCTTTGGGTACAGACATTCTAGGCTCTAGCAGAGACCAGAAATAAATTTGCTCCAAATGGAAGAATCAAACTTCAGACCAGATAATGTGTCACTGAAATCCTTACTAATTAACACACATCCATGTGGACAGAACCTATTGGACCTGATTGAATGATGCCACCAGAAGTGATCTTTGTGTTCTAATTCTCACAAAGTCTATTGATTTTATTCAACATCAATGCTTGGGTACTGACCTGTCTTGCAGAGACAAAGAATAAAATTGCTCCTAATGGAAAATCCTGCTTCAGGACAAACATGTCATTGATATCCTTAATACTTTAAAACACTGCAGTATCTGGATGTGTTAGAATCTATTTGACTTCATGGAATGACACCCACCAAGAAGTCATCATGAAGCTGAAAAGTGGATCCAGTGGCAACTATAATTGCTCTTTTTACAAAAGAATATATATTTTGACTATGTAAGAATAGTTTAGATAATTGAAAATGATGTTTTGAAAGTGTCACTTAGTTAGAAATCTAGAGGACATTAAATTCGAGGAAATTATAGACCCCCTTGCCAATGGGTGTTTAAAATTTAGATTCCTTAACTCTGCCTTGCGCTTTTATTTGCAGCTTTCAAACTAGTTCCATCCCTAGAATATGAGTCAGACAATCTCTACATAACAATGAAGAAAACTATGAGTATGATAGTCAGATAGTTCTGGGGAGAGAAGCTGAAAACTACCGCAAGATAATGTGCAGCACCATGGTATCAGAAACATCAAGCAGCTCCAAGAAGAACCCAATAAACTTAAAAGAGCACCATCAAACAAGGTGAGTCCCCATCATGCAAAGACTCTTCACATGCTTGTCTGGCGACAAAGCTTTCTGGCAAGATGTCTCATCAACTCCTGCAGAGTAGCAGTTCATCAGATACGTGTAAAAATGAATTATCTTGAATATAATGCGATGCCAACAGATTATCACTCTAAAAACAGTTGTTCGAAAAAATAAAAAGAGAAATAGGAAAACCATAACTAGGAAAGCTGTATCCATGTTTACTTCAAATTGTCAGACACATCATTTTTGTACCATTTTACTATATCGCATTAAATCTTATCGTATAAAGTTACATGGCATTGTGTTTGTTTAAAAATGTGCTAGATCAGGTAACAAACTGCTACTAAACAAGATAAGACAAATCAAATGTCAGTTCAAGATGTGGAGGCATGAATACACAAAATTTCAAAAATCTTCTGATCG